>NC_042615.1:827017675-827048469 GCF_901001135.1 Rhinatrema bivittatum
CAGCTCCCAGTGATAGTTTGAGAAGGATTTTGTAAATATAGGGCACTTAATTAGGTTATGTGCACACACTTATACTAATGGAACTCCAGGCTATTTAGTACTGACATTTATACATAAAAACAGGTTATGTGCATATATTTATTTATTTTTATTTATTATTTTTATATACCGACATTCATCTCAATTGAGATATCACACCGGTTTACATTCAGGTACTGTAGGTATTTCTCTATCCCCAGAGGGCTTACAATCTAAGTTTTTGTACCAGAGGCAATACTAACTGAGCTCCAGGCTATTTAGTATTGACATTTACACATAAAAACAGGTTATGTGCATACACTTATACTAACTGAGCTCCAGGATATTTACTACTGACATTTACACATAAAAACAGGTTATGTGCATACACTTATACTAACTGAGCTCCAGGATATTTAGTACTGACATTTACACATAAATACAGGTTATGTGCATACACTTATACTAACTGAGCTCCAGGCTATTTAGTACTGACATTTACACATAAAAACAGGTTATCTGCATAATCATATACTAACTGAGCTCCAGGATATTTAGTACTGACATTTACACATAAAAACAGGTTATGTGCATACACTTATACTAACTGAGCTCCAGGCTATTTAGTACTGACATTTACACATAAATACAGGTTATGTGCATACACTTATACTAACTGAGCTCCAGGCTATTTAGTACTGACATTTACACATAAAAACAGGTTATGTGCATACACTTATACTGACTGAGCTCTAGGATATTTAGTACTGACATTTACACATAAAAACAGGTTATGTGCATACACTTATACTAACTGAGCTCCAGGCTATTTAGTACTGACATTTACACATAAAAACAGGTTATGTGCATACACTTATACTAACTGAACTCCAGGATATTTAGTACTGACATTTACACAGAAAAACAGGTTATGTGCATACACTTATACTAACTGAGCTCCAAGATATTTACTACTGATATTTACACATAAAAACAGGAGGCTCTAAATGGGAAGGTTGTAATGCAAAAGCAAATTCTCAGATTGGAGAGATGTGTCATGGTGATGGCAACACCAGGCACAATATCAGTAGTTTGTTTCTCACCCAGGAGTTTGTGTCTCCTCTATAAAGTGACACTGATATTCTGTAACCTTCCCAGGAGAGATTCTCCCTAGTCTCACTGCTCTCTTTCTTTCATTTAAATTAAAATTGTCCAGAAGCCTCCACAGGTAATCTAAACTTTAACTCCTGATAAATATTCACAGAATGGGACCCAGAATCCAAAGGATGATGATGGGAAAACCAGGAGAGGGTGAGAGCGTCTGCTGCGGATCTTGGGGGGTTTTACTTCTGATCCTCAGATCTGGGTCTGATATCTCCTGATGTGGGATGTTACTTTTACATGGAGATCACATCATGTCATGCACTGTAACACAGATCCCACTGTGACTCTCTCACCCGGAGGCTCTAAAAGGGAAGATTTAATGCAAAAGCAAATCCTCAGACTGGGCAGAAGTCTCCTGGTGATCAGGAGTTTGTTTCTCACCCTGGTGTCTCCCCTATAAAGTGACTTTGCTATTCTGTGACCTTCCCAGGAGAGATTCCCCCTAATCTCACTGCTCTCTTTCTTTCATTTAGCGTGCTGCTGGACCTAATGTTCATCGGGTAAGCCTTAAATTTACACCTGCTAATTATTCACAGTAATAGTTGTGAGGTTTAAAACTTGTGTAACTTTCTCAGAAAATTCCTTTTTCTAACTTCTGTTTCTACTGTCTCCTGTTTGTTCATAATTTGTCTCACAAATGGCTGGTTAAAGTAACTTCCTGGTTTTACTAATTGTAAGAGTTTGTAATGAGAATGAAACATCCACTTCTGAAATAGTAAATGACTGCAGATATGGACCTTTGACCCTAATCCCTCAAATTTTCCCAGCTGAGATTCTTCCTCTCTGCTGCTCTGCCCATTTCCTTAGATGAGAATTAAACTTCTCACTCATAAACCTGCTCCCTGGGGAAGCCTTCCAGTGGTACGTGCCGGCCTCTGGGTGAGTGCAGGACCCGGGCCATGGCCAGGGACCATAACAGTTTTACTAATCAGAAAGCAGGAAATAAACCAGTCTTCAATAGAGAAGTATTGTGAGGAAAGAATATGTATGAAAACAGAAAAATTATAAAAGTACAATAGAAGTTAATAAGCAGGTACTATGAAAGCCATAAGAAGCCAATCAGAACGCTTCTTCATTGCTGACAGCCAATAAGTAATCAGAACCCTGCCATAGTGAAAATAGAGGAAACAAACAGGGAATTAGCTTGTCACCCCTAGTGCTCTTGGATCACCCCCCTCATTACTGGTGCTCAGCTAACAGTGATACTTTCAGAAGGATTTTGTAAATGTAGGGCACTTACACAGGTTACGTGCATACACTTATACTAACTGAGCTCCAGGATATTTAGTACTGACATTTACACATAAAAACAGGTTATGTGCATACACTTATACTAACTGAGCTCCAGGATATTTAGTACTTACATTTACACATAAAAATAGGTTATGTGCATACACTTATACTAACTGAGCTCCAGGATATTTAGTACTGACATTTACACATAAAAACAGGTTATGTGCATACACTTATACTAACTGAGCTCCAGGATATTTAGTACTGACATTTACACATAAAAACAGGTTATGTGCATACACTTATACTAACTGAGCTCCAGGATATTTAGTACTGACATTTACACATAAAAACAGGTTATGTGCATACACTTATACTAACTGAGCTCCAGGATATTTAGTACTTACATTTACACATAAAAACAGGTTATGTGCATACACTTATACTAACTGAGCTCCAGGATATTTAGTACTGACATTTACACATAAAAACAGGTTATGTGCATACACTTATACTAACTGAGCTCCAGGATATTTAGTACTGACATTTACATATAAAAACAGGTTATGTGCATACACTTATACTAACTGAGCTCCAGGATATTTAGTACTGACATTTATACATAAAAACAGGTTATGTGCATACACTTATACTAACTGAGCTCCAGGCTATTTAGTACTGACATTTACACATAAAAACAGGTTATGTGCATACACTTATACTAACTGAGCTCCAGGCTATTTAGTACTGACATTTACACATAAAAACAGGTTATGTGCTTACACTTATACTAACTGAGCTCCAGGCTATTTAGTACTGACATTTACACATAAAAACAGGTTATGTGCATACACTTATACTAACTGAGCTCCAGGATATTTAGTACTGACATTTACACATAAAAACAGGTTATGTGCATACACTTATACTAACTGAGCTCCAGGATATTTAGTACTGACATTTACACATAAAAACAGGTTATGTGCATACACGTATACTAACTGAGCTCCAGGATATTTAGTACTGACATTTACACATAAAAACAGGTTATGTGCATACACTTATACTAACTGTGCTCCAGGATATTTAGTACTGATATTTACACATAAAAACAGATTATGTGCATACCCTTATACTAACTGAGCTCCAGGATATTTAGCACTGACATTTACACATAAAAACAGATTATGTGCATACACTTATACTAACTGAGCTCCAGGATATTTAGTACTGACATTTACACATAGAAACAGGTTATGTGCATACACTTATACTAACTGAGCTCCAGGATATTTAGTACTGACATTTACACATAAAAACAGGTTATGTGCATACACTTATACTAACTGAGCTCCAGGATATTTAGCACAGACATTTACACATAAAAACAGGTTATGTGCATACACTTATACTAACTGAGCTCCAGGATATTTAGTACTGACATTTACACATAGAAACAGGTTATGTGCATACACTTATACTAACTGAGCTCCAGGATATTTAGCACTGACATTTACACATAAAAACAGGTTATGTGCATACACTTATACTAACTGAGCTCCAGGATATTTACTACTGACATTTACACATAAAAACAGGTTATGTGCATACACTTATACTAACTGAGCTCCAGGATATTTAGTACTGACATTTACACATAACAACAGGTTATGTGCGTACACTTATACTAACCGAGCTCCAGGATATTTAGTACTGACATTTACACATAAAAACAGGTTATGTGCATACACTAATACTAACCGAGCTCCAGGATATTTAGTACTGACATTTACACATAAAAACAGGTTATGTGCATACACTAATACTAACTGAGCTCCAGGATATTTAGCACTGACCCTTACACATAAAAACAGGTTATGTGCATACACTTATACTAACTGAGCTCCAGGATATTTAGTACTGACATTTACACATAAAAACAGGTTATGTGCATACACTTATACTAACTGAGCTCCAGGATATTTAGTACTGACATTTACACATAAAAACAGGTTATGTGCATACACTTATACTAACTGTGCTCCAGGATATTTAGTACTGATATTTACACATAAAAACAGATTATGTGCATACCCTTATACTAACTGAGCTCCAGGATATTTAGCACTGACATTTACACATAAAAACAGGTTATGTGCATACACTTATACTAACTGAGCTCCAGGATATTTAGTACTGACATTTACACATAGAAACAGGTTATGTGCATACACTTATACTAACTGAGCTCCAGGATATTTAGTACTGACATTTACACATAAAAACAGGTTATGTGCATACACTTATACTAACTGAGCTCCAGGATATTTAGCACAGACATTTACACATAAAAACAGGTTATGTGCATACACTTATACTAACTGAGCTCCAGGATATTTAGTACTGACATTTACACATAGAAACAGGTTATGTGCATACACTTATACTAACTGAGCTCCAGGATATTTAGCACTGACATTTACACATAAAAACAGGTTATGTGCATACACTTATACTAACTGAGCTCCAGGATATTTACTACTGACATTTACACATAAAAACAGGTTATGTGCATACACTTATACTAACTGAGCTCCAGGATATTTAGTACTGACATTTACACATAACAACAGGTTATGTGCGTACACTTATACTAACTGAGCTCCAGGATATTTAGTACTGACATTTACACATAAAAACAGGTTATGTGCATACACTAATACTAACCGAGCTCCAGGATATTTAGTACTGACATTTACACATAAAAACAGGTTATGTGCATACACTAATACTAACTGAGCTCCAGGATATTTAGCACTGACACTTACACATAAAAACAGGTTATGTGCATACACTTATACTAACTGAGCTCCAGGATATTTACTACTGACATTTACACATAAAAACAGGTTATGTGCATACACTTATACTGACTGAGCTTCAGGATATTTAGTACTGACATTTACACATAAAAACAGGTTATGTGCATACCCTTATACTAACTGAGCTCCAGGATATTTAGTACTGACATTTACACATAAAAACAGGTTATGTGCATACACTTATACTAACTGAGCTCCTGGATATTTAGTACTGACATTTACACATAAAAACAGGTTATGTGCATACACTTATTCTAACTGAGCTCCAGGATATTTAGTACTGACATTTACACATAAAAACAGGTTATGTGCATACACTTATACTAACTGAGCTCCAGGATATTTAGTACTGACATTTACACATAAAAACAGGTTATGTGCATACACTTATACTAACTGAGCTCCGGGATATTTAGTACTGACATTTACACATAAAAACATGTTATGTGCATACACTTATACTAACTGAGCTCTGGGATATTTAGTACTGACATTTACAAATAAAAACAGGTTATGTGCATACACTTATACTAACTGAGCTCCAGGCTATTTAGTACTGACATTTACACATAAAAACAGGAGGCTCTAAATGGGAAGGTTTTAATGCAAAAGCAAATTCTCAGATTGGAGAATTCTAAGAACATAAGAACATAAGAAAATGCCATACTGGGTCAGACCAAGGGTCCATCAAGCCTAGCATCCTGTTTCCAACAGTGGCCAATCCTGGCCATAAGAACCTGGCAAGTACCCTAAAACTAAGTCTATTCCATGTAACCATTGCTAATGGCAGTGGCTATTCTCTAAGTGAACTTAATAGCAGGTAATGGACTTCTCCTCCAAGAACTTATCCAATATTTTTTTAAACACAGCTATACTAACTGCACGAACCACATTCTCTGGCAACAAATTCCAGAGTTTAATTGTGCGTTGAGTAAAAAAGAACTTTCTCCGATTAGTTTTAAATGTGCCCCATGCTAACTTCATGGAGTGTCCCCTAGTCCTTCTACTATCCGAAAGAGTAAATAACCGATTCACATCTACCCGTTCTAGACCTCTCATGATTTTAAACACCTCTATCATATCCCCCCTCAGTCGTCTCTTCTCCAAGCTGAAAAGTCCTAACCTCTTTAGTCTTTCCTGATAGGGGAGTTGTTCCATTCCCCTTTTCATTTTGGTAGCCCTTCTCTGTACCTTCTCCATCGCAATTATATCTTTTTTGAGATGCAGCGACCAGAATTGTACACAGTATTCAAGGTGCGGTCTCACCATGGAGCGATACAGAGGCATTATGACATTTTCCGTTTTATTCATCATTCCTTTTCTAATAATTCCCAACATTCTGTTTGCTTTTTTGACTGCCGCAGCACACTGAACCGACGATTTCAATGTGTTATCCACTATGACACCTAGATCTCTTTCTTGGGTTGTAGCACCTAATATGGAACCCAATATCGTGTAATTATAGCATGGGTTATTTTTCCCTATATGCATCACCTTGCACTTATCCACATTAAATTTCATCTGCCATTTGGATGCCCAATTTTCCAGTCTCACAAGGTCTTCCTGCAATTTATCAGAATCTGCTTGTGATTTAACTACTCTGCACAATTTTGTGTCATCTGCAAATTTGATTATCTCACTCGTCGTATTTCTTTCTAGATCATTTATAAATATATTGAACAGTAAGGGTCCCAACACAGAACCCTGAGGTACTCCACTGTCCACTCCCTTCCACTGAGAAAATTGCCCATTTAATCCTACTCTCTGTTTCCTGTCTTTTAGCCAGTTTGCAATCCACGAAAGGACATCGCCACCTATCCCATGACTTTTTACTTTTCCTAGAAGCCTCTCATGAGGAAATTTGTCAAACGCCTTCTGAAAATCCAAGTATACTATATCTACCGGTTCACCTTTATCCACATGTTTATTAACTCCTTCAAAAAAGTGAAGCAGATTTGTGAGGCAAGACTTGCCCTGGGTAAAGCCATGCTGACTTTGTTCCATTAAACCATGTCTTTCTATATGTTCTGTGATTTTGATGTTTATAACACTTTCCATGGTCATCGCAACACTTTCTCATGGTCATCGCAACATCAGGCACAATATCAGGAGTTTGTTTCTCACCCAAGAGTTTGTGTCTCCCCTATAATGTGACACTTATATTCTGTAACCGTTCCAGGAGAGATTCTCCCTAGTCTCACGTCTCTCTTTCTTTCATTTAAATTAAACATGTCCAGAAGCCTCCTCAGGTAATCTAAACTTTAACTCCTGATAAATATTCACAGAATGAGACACAGAATCCAAAGGATGATGATGGGAAAACCAGGAGAGGGTGAGAGCGTCTGCTGCGGATCTTGGGGGCTTTTACTTCTGATCCTCAGATCTGGGTCTGATATCTCCTGATGTGGGATGTTACTTTTACATGGAGATCACATCATGTCATGCAGTGTAACACAGATCCCACTGTGACTCTCTCACCCGGAGGCTCTAATCAGGAAGGATTTAATGCAAAAGCAAATCCTCAGACTGGGCAGAAGTCTCCTGGTGATCAGGAGTTTGTTTCTCACCCTGGTGTCTCCCCTATAAAGTGACTTTGCTATTCTGTGACTTCCCAAGAGAGATTCCCCCTAATCTCACTGCTCTCTTTCTTTCATTTAGCCTGCTGCTGGACTTAATATTCCTCAGGTAAGCCTTAACTTTAGCACCTGCTAATTATTCACAGTAATTGTTGTGAGGTTTAAAACTTGTGTAACTTTCTCAGAAAATTCTTTTTTCTAACTTCTGTTTCTACTGTCTCCTGTTTGTTCATAATTTGTCTCACAAATGGCTGGTTAAAGCAACTTCCTGGTTTTACTAATTGTAAGAGTTTGTAATGAGAATGAAACATCCACTTCTGAAATAGTAAATGACTGCAGATATGGACCTTTGACCCTAATCCCTCAAATTTTCCAAGCTGAGATGCTTCTTCTCTGCTGCTCTGCCCATTTCCTTAGATGAGAATTAAACTTCTCACTCATAAACCTGCTCCCTGGGGAAGCCTTCCAGTGGTACATGCCGGCCTCTGGGTGAGTGCAGGACCCGGGCCATGGCCAGGGACCATAACAGTTTTACTAATCAGAAAGCAGGAAATAAACCAGTCTTCAATAGAGAAGTATTGTGAGGAAAGAATATGTATGAAAACAGAAAAATTATAAAAGTACAATAAAACTTAATAAGCAGGTAATATGAAAGCCATAAGAAGCGAATCAGAACGCTTCTTCATTGCTGACAGCCAATAAGTAATCAGAACCCTGCCATAGTGAAAATAGAGGAAACAAACAGGGAATTAGCTTGTCACCCCTAGTGCTCTTGGATCACCCCCCTCATTACTGGTGCTCAGCTAACAGTGATACTTTCAGAAGGATTTTGTAAATGTAGGGCACTTACACAGGTTACGTGCATACACTTATACTAACTGAGCTCCAGGATATTTAGCACTGACATTTACACATAAAAACAGGTTACGTGCATACACTTATACTAACTGAGCTCCAGGATATTTAGTACTTACATTTACACATAAAACAGGTTATGTGCATACACTTATACTAACTGAGCTCCAGGATATTTAGTACTGACATTTACACATAAAAACAGGTTATGTGCATACACTTATACTAACTGAGCTCCAGGATATTTAGTACTTACATTTACACATAAAAACAGGTTATGTGCATACACTTATACTAACTGAGCTCCAGGATATTTAGTACTGACATTTACACATAAAAAACAGGTTATGTGCATACACTTATACTAACTGAGCTCCAGGATATTTAGTACTTACATTTACACATAAAAACAGGTTACGTGCATACACTTATACTAACTGAGCTCCAGGATATTTAGTACTGACATTTACACATAAAAACAGGATATGTGCATACACTTATTCTAACTGAGCTCCAGGATATTTAGTACTGACATTTACACATAAAAACAGGTTACGTGCATACACTTATACTAACTGAGCTCCAGGATATTTAGTACTGACATTTACACATAAAAACAGGATATGTGCATACACTTATACTAACTGAGCTCCAGGATATTTAGCACTGACATTTACACATAAAAACAGGTTACGTGCATACACTTATACTAACTGAGCTCCAGGATATTTAGTACTTACATTTACACATAAAAACAGGTTATGTGCATACAGTTATACTAACCGAGCTCCAGGATATTTAGTACTGACATTTACACATAAAAACAGGTTATGTGCATACACTTATACTAACTGAGCTCCAGGATATTTAGTACTGACATTTACACATAAAAACAGGTTATGTGCATACACTTATACTAACTGAGCTCCAGGATATTTAGTACTGACATTTACACATAAAAACAGGTTACGTGCATACACTTATTCTAACTGAGCTCCAGGATATTTAGTACTGACATTACACATAAAAACAGGTTACGTGCATACACTTATACTGACTGAGCTCCAGGATATTTAGTACTGACATTTACATATAAAAACAGGTTATGTGCATACACTTATACTAACTGAGCTCCAGGCTATTTAGTACTTACATTTACACATAAAAACAGGTTATGTGCATACACTTATACTAACTGAGCTCCAGGATATTTAGTACTGACATTTACACATAAAAACAGGTTATGTGCATACACTTATACTAACTGAGCTCCAGGATATTTAGTACTGACATTTACACATAAAAACAGGTTACGTGCATACACTTATACTAACTGAGCTCCAGGATATTTAGTACTGACATTTACACATAAATACAGGTTATGTGCATACACTTATACTAACTGAGCTCCAGGATATTTAGCACTGACATTTACACATAAAAACAGGGTATGTGCATACACTTATCCTAACTGAGCTCCAGGATATTTAGCACTGACATTTACACATAAATACAGGTTATGTGCATACACTTATACTAACTGAGCTCCAGGATATTTAGCACTGACATTTACACATAAAAACAGGATATGTGCATACACTTATACTAACTGAGCTCCAGGATATTTAGTACTGACATTTACACATAAAAACAGGATATGTGCATACACTTATACTAACTGAGCTCCAGGATATTTAGTACTTACATTTACACATAAAAACAGGTTATGTGCATACACTTATACTAACTGAGCTCCAGGATATTTAGTACTGACATTTACACATAAAAACAGGTTATGTGCATACACTTATACTAACTGAGCTCCAGGATATTTAGTACTGACATTTACACATAAAAACAGGTTATGTGCATACACTTATACTAACTGAGCTCCAGGATATTTAGTACTGATATTTACACATAAAAACAGGTTATGTGCATACACTTATACTAACTGAGCTCCAGGATATTTAGCACTGACATTTACACATAAAAACAGGATATGTGCATACACTTATCCTAACTGAGCTCCAGGATATTTAGCACTGACATTTACACATAAATACAGGTTATGTGCATACACTTATACTAACTGAGCTCCAGGATATTTAGCACTGACATTTACACATAAAAACAGGATATGTGCATACACTTATACTAACTGAGCTCCAGGATATTTAGTACTGACATTTACACATAAAAACAGGATATGTGCATACACTTATACTAACTGAGCTCCAGGATATTTAGTACTTACATTTACACATAAAAACAGGTTATGTGCATACACTTATACTAACTGAGCTCCAGGATATTTAGTACTGACATTTACACATAAAAACAGGTTATGTGCATACACTTATACTAACTGAGCTCCAGGATATTTAGTACTGACATTTACACATAAAAACAGGTTATGTGCATACACTTATACTAACTGAGCTCCAGGATATTTAGTACTGATATTTACACATAAAAACAGGTTATGTGCATACACTTATACTAACTGAGCTCCAGGATATTTAGTACTGACATTTACATATAAAAACAGGTTATGTGCATACACTTATACTAACTGAGCTCCAGGATATTTAGCACTGACATTTACACATAAAAACAGGTTATGTGCATACACTTATACTAACTGAGCTCCAGGATATTTAGTACTGACATTTACATATAAAAACAGGTTATGTGCATACACTTATACTAACTGAGCTCCAGGATATTTAGCACTGACATTTACACATAAAAACAGGTTATGTGCATACACTTTTACTAACTGAGCTCCAGGATATTTAGTTCTGACATTTACACATAGAAACAGGTTATGTGCATACACTTATACTAACTGAGCTCCAGGATATTTAGTACTGACATTTACACATAAAAACAGGTTATGTGCATACACTTATACTAACTGAGCTCCAGGATATTTAGTACTTACATTTACACATAAAAACAGGTTATGTGCATGCACTTATACTAATTGAGCTCCAGGACATTTAGTACTGACATTTACACATAAAAACAGGTTACGTGCATACACTTATACTAACTGAGATCCGGGATATTTAGTACTGACATTTACACATAAAAACAGGATACGTGCATACACTTATACTAACTGAGCTCCAGGATATTTAGCACTGACATTTACACATAAAAACAGGATATGTGCATACACTTACACTAACTGAGCTCCAGGCTATTTAGTACTGACATTTACACATAAAAACAGGTTATGTGCATACACTTATACTAACTGAGCTCCGGGATATTTAGTACTGACATTTACACATAAAAACAGGATATGTGCATACACTTATACTAACTGAGCTCCAGGATATTTAGCACTGACATTTACACATAAAAACAGGATATGTGCCTACACTTATACTAACTGAGCTCCAGGATATTTAGCACTGACATTTACACATAAAAACAGGATATGTGCATACACTTACACTAACTGAGCTCCAGGCTATTTAGTACTGACATTTACACATAAAAACAGGTTACGTGCATACACTTATACTAACTGAGCTCCAGGATATTTAGTACTTACATTTACACATAAAAACAGGTTATGTGCATACACTTATACTAACCGAGCTCCAGGATATTTAGTACTGACATTTACACATAAAAACAGGTTATGTGCATACACTTATACTAACTGAGCTCCAGGATATTTAGTACTGACATTTACACATAAAAACAGGTTATGTGCATACACTTATACTAACTGAGCTCCAGGATATTTAGTACTGACATTTACACATAAAAACAGGTTACGTGCATACACTTATTCTAACTGAGCTCCAGGATATTTAGTACTGACATTTACACATAAAAACAGGTTACGTGCATACACTTATACTGACTGAGCTCCAGGATATTTAGTACTGACATTTACATATAAAAACAGGTTATGTGCATACACTTATACTAACTGAGCTCCAGGATATTTAGTACTTACATTTACACATAAAAACAGGTTATGTGCATACACTTATACTAACTGAGCTCCAGGATATTTAGTACTGACATTTACACATAAAAACAGGTTATGTGCATACACTTATACTAACTGAGCTCCAGGATATTTAGTACTGACATTTACACATAAAAACAGGTTACGTGCATACACTTATACTAACTGAGCTCCAGGATATTTAGTACTGACATTTACACATAAATACAGGTTATGTGCATACACTTATACTAACTGAGCTCCAGGATATTTAGCACTGACATTTACACATAAAAACAGGATATGTGCATACACTTATCCTAACTGAGCTCCAGGATATTTAGCACTGACATTTACACATAGAAACAGGTTATGTGCATACACTTATACTAACTGAGCTCCAGGATATTTAGTACTGACATTTACACATAAATACAGGTTATGTGCATACACTTATACTAACTGAGCTCCAGGATATTTAGCACTGACATTTACACATAAAAACAGGATATGTGCATACACTTATACTAACTGAGCTCCAGGATATTTAGTACTGACATTTACACATAAAAACAGGACATGTGCATACACTTATACTAACTGAGCTCCAGGATATTTAGTACTTACATTTACACATAAAAACAGGTTATGTGCATACACTTATACTAACTGAGCTCCAGGATATTTAGTACTGACATTTACACATAAAAACAGGTTATGTGCATACACTTATACTAACTGAGCTCCAGGATATTTAGTACTGACATTTACACATAAAAACAGGTTATGTGCATACACTTATACTAACTGAGCTCCAGGATATTTAGTACTGATATTTACACATAAAAACAGGTTATGTGCATACACTTATACTAACTGAGCTCCAGGATATTTAGTACTGACATTTACATATAAAAACAGGTTATGTGCATACACTTATACTAACTGAGCTCCAGGATATTTAGCACTGACATTTACACATAAAAACAGGTTATGTGCATACACTTATACTAACTGAGCTCCAGGATATTTAGTACTGACATTTACATATAAAACAGGTTATGTGCATACACTTATACTAACTGAGCTCCAGGATATTTAGCACTGACATTTACACATAAAAACAGGTTATGTGCATACACTTATACTAACTGAGCTCCAGGATATTTAGTACTGACATTTACACATAGAAACAGGTTATGTGCATACACTTATACTAACTGAGCTCCTGGATATTTAGTACTGACATTTACACATAAATACAGGTTATGTGCATACACTTATACTAACTGAGCTCCAGGATATTTAGCACTGACATTTACACATAAAAACAGGATATGTGCATACACTTACACTAACTGAGCTCCAGGCTATTTAGTACTGACATTTACACATAAAAACAGGTTATGTGCATACACTTATACTAACTGAGCTCCGGGATATTTAGTACTGACATTTACACATAAAAACAGGATATGTGCATACACTTATACTAACTGAGCTCCAGGATATTTAGCACTGACATTTACACATAAAAACAGGATATGTTCATACACTTACACTAACTGAGCTCCAGGCTATTTAGTACTGACATTTACACATAAAAACAGGTTACGTGCATACACTTATACTAACTGAGCTCCAGGATATTTAGTACTTACATTTACACATAAAAACAGGTTATGTGCATACACTTATACTAACCGAGCTCCAGGATATTTAGTACTGACATTTACACATAAAAACAGGTTATGTGCATACACTTATACTAACTGAGCTCCAGGATATTTAGTACTGACATTTACACATAAAAACAGGTTATGTGCATACACTTATACTAACTGAGCTCCAGGATATTTAGTACTGACATTTACACATAAAAACAGGTTACGTGCATACACTTATTCTAACTGAGCTCCAGGATATTTAGTACTGACATTTATACATAAAAACAGGTTACGTGCATACACTTATACTGACTGAGCTCCAGGATATTTAGTACTGACATTTACATATAAAAACAGGTTATGTGCATACACTTATACTAACTGAGCTCCAGGATATTTAGTACTTACATTTACACATAAAAACAGGTTATGTGCATACACTTATACTAACTGAGCTCCAGGATATTTAGTACTGACATTTACACATAAAAACAGGTTATGTGCATACACTTATACTAACTGAGCTCTAGGATATTTAGTACTGACATTTACACATAAAAACAGGTTACGTGCATACACTTATACTAACTGAGCTCCAGGATATTTAGTACTGACATTTACACATAAATACAGGTTATGTGCATACACTTATACTAACTGAGCTCCAGGATATTTAGCACTGACATTTACACATAAAAACAGGATATGTGCATACACTTATCCTAACTGAGCTCCAGGATATTTAGCACTGACATTTACACATAGAAACAGGTTATGTGCATACACTTATACTAACTGAGCTCCAGGATATTTAGTACTGACATTTACACATAAATACAGGTTATGTGCATACACTTATACTAACTGAGCTCCAGGATATTTAGCACTGACATTTACACATAAAAACAGGATATGTGCATACACTTATACTAACTGAGCTCCAGGATATTTAGTACTGACATTTACACATAAAAACAGGATATGTGCATACACTTATACTAACTGAGCTCCAGGATATTTAGTACTTACATTTACACATAAAAACAGGTTATGTGCATACACTTATACTAACTGAGCTCCAGGATATTTAGTACTGACATTTACACATAAAAACAGGTTATGTGCATACACTTATACTAACTGAGCTCCAGGATATTTAGTACTGACATTTACACATAAAAACAGGTTATGTGCATACACTTATACTAACTGAGCTCCAGGATATTTAGTACTGATATTTACACATAAAAACAGGTTATGTGCATACACTTATACTAACTGAGCTCCAGGATATTTAGTACTGACATTTACATATAAAAACAGGTTATGTGCATACACTTATACTAACTGAGCTCCAGGATATTTAGCACTGACATTTACACATAAAAACAGGTTATGTGCATACACTTATACTAACTGAGCTCCAGGATATTTAGTACTGACATTTACACATAAAAACAGGTTATGTGCATACACTTATACTAACTGAGCTCCAGGATATTTAGCACTGACATTTACACATAAAAACAGGTTATGTGCATACACTTATACTAACTGAGCTCCAGGAGATTTAGTACTGACATTTACACATAAAAACAGGTTATGTGCATACACTTATACTAACCGAGCTCCAGGATATTTAGTACTGACATTTACACATAAAAACAGGTTATGTGCATACACTTATACTAACTGAGCTCCAGGATATTTAGTACTGACATTTACACATAAAAACAGGTTATGTGCATACACTTATACTAACTGAGCTCCAGGATATTTAGTACTGACATTTACACATAAAAACAGGTTACGTGCATACACTTATTCTAACTGAGCTCCAGGATATTTAGTACTGACATTTACACATAAAAACAGGTTACGTGCATACACTTATACTGACTGAGCTCCAGGATATTTAGTACTGACATTTACATATAAAAACAGGTTATGTGCATACACTTATACTAACTGAGCTCCAGGATATTTAGTACTTACATTTACACATAAAAACAGGTTATGTGCATACACTTATACTAACTGAGCTCCAGGATATTTAGTACTGACATTTACACATAAAAACAGGTTATGTGCATACACTTATACTAACTGAGCTCTAGGATATTTAGTACTGACATTTACACATAAAAACAGGTTACGTGCATACACTTATACTAACTGAGCTCCAGGATATTTAGTACTGACATTTACACATAAATACAGGTTATGTGCATACACTTATACTAACTGAGCTCCAGGATATTTAGCACTGACATTTACACATAAAAACAGGATATGTGCATACACTTATCCTAACTGAGCTCCAGGATATTTAGCACTGACATTTACACATAGAAACAGGTTATGTGCATACACTTATACTAACTGAGCTCCAGGATATTTAGTACTGACATTTACACATAAATACAGGTTATGTGCATACACTTATACTAACTGAGCTCCAGGATATTTAGCACTGACATTTACACATAAAAACAGGATATGTGCATACACTTATACTAACTGAGCTCCAGGATATTTAGTACTGACATTTACACATAAAAACAGGATATGTGCATACACTTATACTAACTGAGCTCCAGGATATTTAGTACTTACATTTACACATAAAAACAGGTTATGTGCATACACTTATACTAACTGAGCTCCAGGATATTTAGTACTGACATTTACACATAAAAACAGGTTATGTGCATACACTTATACTAACTGAGCTCCAGGATATTTAGTACTGACATTTACACATAAAAACAGGTTATGTGCATACACTTATACTAACTGAGCTCCAGGATATTTAGTACTGATATTTACACATAAAAACAGGTTATGTGCATACACTTATACTAACTGAGCTCCAGGATATTTAGTACTGACATTTACATATAAAAACAGGTTATGTGCATACACTTATACTAACTGAGCTCCAGGATATTTAGCACTGACATTTACACATAAAAACAGGTTATGTGCATACACTTATACTAACTGAGCTCCAGGATATTTAGTACTGACATTTACACATAAAAACAGGTTATGTGCATACACGTATACTAACTGAGCTCCAGGATATTTAGCACTGACATTTACACATAAAAACAGGTTATGTGCATACACTTATACTAACTGAGCTCCAGGAGATTTAGTACTGACATTTACACATAAAAACAGGTTATGTGCATACACTTATACTAACTGAGCTCCAGGATATTTAGTACTGACATTTACACATAGAAACAGGTTATGTGCATACACTTATACTAACTGAGCTCCTGGATATTTAGTACTGACATTTACACATAAATACAGGTTATGTGCATACACTTATACTAACTGAGCTCCAGGATATTTAGTACTGATATTTACACATAAAAACAGGTTATGTGCATACACTTATACTAACTGAGCTCCAGGATATTTAGTACTGACATTTACACATAAAAACAGGTTATGTGCATACACTTATACTAACTGAGCTCCAGGATATTTAGTACTGACATTTACACATAAAAACAGGTTATGTGCATACACTTATACTAACTGAGCTCCAGGATATTTAGTACTTACATTTACACATAAAAACAGGTTATGTGCATGCACTTATACTAACTGAGCTCCAGGATATTTAGTACTTACATTTACACATAAAAACAGGTTATGTGCATACACGTATACTAACTGAGCTCCAGGATATTTAGTACTTACATTTACACATAAAAACAGGTTATGTGCATGCACTTATACTAACTGAGCTCCAGGACATTTAGTACTGACATTTACACATAAAAACAGGTTACGTGCATACACTTATACTAACTGAGCTCCAGGATATTTAGTACTGACATTTACACATAAAAACAGGTTATGTGCATACACTTATACTAACTGAGCTCCAGGATATTTAGTACTTACATTTACACATAAAAACAGGTTATGTGCATACACTTATCCTAACTGAGCTCCAGGATATTTAGTACTGACATTTACACATAAAAACAGGTTATGTGCATACACTTATACTAACTGAGCTCCAGGATATTTAGTACTTACATTTACACATAAAAACAGGTTATGTGCATACACGTATACTAACTGAGCTCCAGGATATTTAGTACTGACATTTACACATAAAAACAGGTTACGTGCATACACTTATACTAACTGAGCTCCAGGATATTTAGTACTGACATTTACACATAAAAACAGGATATGTGCATACACTTATACTAACTGAGCTCCAGGCTATTTAGTACTGATATTTACACATAAAAACAGGTTATGTGCATACACTTATACTAACTGAGCTCCAGGATATTTAGTACTTACATTTACACATAAAAACAGGTTATGTGCATACACTTATACTAACTGAGCTCCAGGCTATTTAGTACTGATATTTACACATAAAAACAGGTTATGTGCATACACTTATACTAACTGAGCTCCAGGCTATTTAGTACTGATATTTACACATAAAAACAGGTTATGTGCATACACGTATACTAACTGAGCTCCAGGATATTTAGTACTGACATTTACACATAAAAACAGGTTACGTGCATACACTTATACTAACTGAGCTCCAGGATATTTAGTACTGACATTTACACATAAAAACAGGATATGTGCATACACTTATACTAACTGAGCTCCACGCTATTTAGTACTGATATTTACACATAAAAACAGGTTATGTGCATACACTTATACTAACTGAGCTCCAGGCTATTTAGTACTGACATTTACACATAAAAACAGGATATGTGCATACACTTATACTGACTGAGCTCCAGGATATTTAGTACTTACATTTACACATAAAAACAGGATATGTGCATACACTTATACTAACTGAGCTCCAGGATATTTAGTACTGACATTTATACATAAAAACAGGTTATGTGCATACACTTATACTAACTGAGCTCCAGGATATTTAGTACTGACATTTATACATAAAAACAGGTTATGTGCATACACTTATACTAACTGAGCTCCAGGATATTTAGTACTGACATTTACACATAAAAACAGGTTATGTGCATACACTTATACTGACTGAGCTCCAGGATATTTAGTACTTACATTTACACATAAAAACAGGTTATGTGCATACACTTATACTGACTGAGCTCTAGGATATTTAGTACTGACATTTACACATAAAAACAGGTTATGTGCATACACTTATACTAACTGAGCTCCAGGATATTTAGTACTTACATTTACACATAAAAACAGGTTATGTGCATGCACTTATACTAACTGAGCTCCAGGACATTTAGTACTGACATTTACACATAAAAACAGGTTACGTGCATACACTTATACTAACTGAGCTCCGGGATATTTAGTACTGACATTTACACATAAAAACAGGATATGTGCATACACTTATACTAACTGAGCTCCAGGATATTTAGCACTGACATTTACACATAAAAACAGGATATGTGCATACACTTACACTAACTGAGCTCCAGGCTATTTAGTACTGACATTTACACATAAAAACAGGTTATGTGCATACACTTATACTAACTGAGCTCCGGGATATTTAGTACTGACATTTACACATAAAAACAGGATATGTGCATACACTTATACTAACTGAGCTCCAGGATATTTAGCACTGACATTTACACATAAAAACAGGATATGTGCATACACTTACACTAACTGAGCTCCAGGCTATTTAGTACTGACATTTACACATAAAAACAGGTTACGTGCATACACTTATACTAACTGAGCTCCAGGATATTTAGTACTTACATTTACACATAAAAACAGGTTATGTGCATACACTTATACTAACCGAGCTCCAGGATATTTAGTACTGACATTTACACATAAAAACAGGTTATGTGCATACACTTATACTAACTGAGCTCCAGGATATTTAGTACTGACATTTACACATAAAAACAGGTTATGTGCATACACTTATACTAACTGAGCTCCAGGATATTTAGTACTGACATTTACACATAAAAACAGGTTACGTGCATACACTTATTCTAACTGAGCTCCAGGATATTTAGTACTGACATTTACACATAAAAACAGGTTACGTGCATACACTTATACTAACTGAGCTCCAGGATATTTAGTACTGACATTTACATATAAAAACAGGTTATGTGCATACACTTATACTAACTGAGCTCCAGGATATTTAGTACTTACATTTACACATAAAAACAGGTTATGTGCATACACTTATACTAACTGAGCTCCAGGATATTTAGTACTGACATTTACACATAAAAACAGGTTATGTGCATACACTTATACTAACTGAGCTCCAGGATATTTAGTACTGACATTTACACATAAAAACAGGTTACGTGCATACACTTATACTAACTGAGCTCCAGGATATTTAGTACTGACATTTACACATAAATACAGGTTATGTGCATACACTTATACTAACTGAGCTCCAGGATATTTAGCACTGACATTTACACATAAAAACAGGATATGTGCATACACTTATCCTAACTGAGCTCCAGGATATTTAGCACTGACATTTACACATAGAAACAGGTTATGTGCATACACTTATACTAACTGAGCTCCAGGATATTTAGTACTGACATTTACACATAAATACAGGTTATGTGCATACACTTATACTAACTGAGCTCCAGGATATTTAGCACTGACATTTACACATAAAAACAGGATATGTGCATACACTTATACTAACTGAGCTCCAGGATATTTAGTACTGACATTTACACATAAAAACAGGATATGTGCATACACTTATACTAACTGAGCTCCAGGATATTTAGTACTTACATTTACACATAAAAACAGGTTATGTGCATACACTTATACTAAATGAGCTCCAGGATATTTAGTACTGACATTTACACATAAAAACAGGTTATGTGCATACACTTATACTAACTGAGCTCCAGGATATTTAGTACTGACATTTACACATAAAAACAGGTTATGTGCATACACTTATACTAACTGAGCTCCAGGATATTTAGTACTGATATTTACACATAAAAACAGGTTATGTGCATACACTTATACTAACTGAGCTCCAGGATATTTAGTACTGACATTTACATATAAAAACAGGTTATGTGCATACACTTATACTAACTGAGCTCCAGGATATTTAGCACTGACATTTACACATAAAAACAGGTTATGTGCATACACTTATACTAACTGAGCTCCAGGATATTTAGTACTGACATTTACATATAAAAACAGGTTATGTGCATACACTTATACTAACTGAGCTCCAGGATATTTAGCACTGACATTTACACATAAAAACAGGTTATGTGCATGCACTTATACTAACTGAGCTCCAGGACATTTAGTACTGACATTTACACATAAAAACAGGTTACGTGCATACACTTATACTAACTGAGCTCCAGGATATTTAGTACTGACATTTACACATAAAAACAGGTTATGTGCATACACTTATACTAACTGAGCTCCAGGATATTTAGTACTTACATTTACACATAAAAACAGGTTATGTGCATACACTTATCCTAACTGAGCTCCAGGATATTTAGTACTGACATTTACACATAAAAACAGGTTATGTGCATACACTTATACTAACTGAGCTCCAGGATATTTAGTACTTACATTTACACATAAAAACAGGTTATGTGCATACACGTATACTAACTGAGCTCCAGGATATTTAGTACTGACATTTACACATAAAAACAGGTTACGTGCATACACTTATACTAACTGAGCTCCAGGATATTTAGTACTGACATTTACACATAAAAACAGGATATGTGCATACACTTATACTAACTGAGCTCCAGGCTATTTAGTACTGATATTTACACATAAAAACAGGTTATGTGCATACACTTATACTAACTGAGCTCCAGGATATTTAGTACTTACATTTACACATAAAAACAGGTTATGTGCATACACTTATACTAACTGAGCTCCAGGCTATTTAGTACTGATATTTACACATAAAAACAGGTTATGTGCATACACTTATACTAACTGAGCTCCAGGCTATTTAGTACTGATATTTACACATAAAAACAGGTTATGTGCATACACGTATACTAACTGAGCTCCAGGATATTTAGTACTGACATTTACACATAAAAACAGGTTACGTGCATACACTTATACTAACTGAGCTCCAGGATATTTAGTACTGACATTTACACATAAAAACAGGTTATGTGCATACACTTATACTAACTGAGCTCCAGGATATTTAGTACTGATATTTACACATAAAAACAGGTTACGTGCATACACTTATACTAACTGAGCTCCAGGATATTTAGCACAGACATTTACACATAGAAACAGGTTATGTGCATACACTTATACTGACTGAGCTCCAGGATATTTAGTACTGACATTTACACATAAAAACAGGTTATGTGCATACACTTATACTAACTGAGCTCCAGGATATTTAGTACTTACATTTACACATAAAAACAGGATATGTGCATACACTTATACTAACTGAGCTCCAGGATATTTAGTACTGACATTTATACATAAAAACAGGTTATGTGCATACACTTATACTAACTGAGCTCCAGGATATTTAGTACTGACATTTACACATAAAAACAGGTTATGTGCATACACTTATACTGACTGAGCTCCAGGATATTTAGTACTTACATTTACACATAAAAACAGGTTATGTGCATACACTTATACTGACTGAGCTCTAGGATATTTAGTACTGACATTTACACATAAAAACAGGTTATGTGCATACACTTATACTAACTGAGCTCCAGGATATTTAGTACTGACTTGGGCGTTCTGACGTGGAGGATGAGGTACTATCTGTCACTGACACTGAGCTGCTCCTGCCTGGGCTAGCAGCACAACTCTGTGATGTGCCTGCTGTTTCCACCTCTACTTCAAGCCTAATCTGTCTCCACCTATGGTGCTCCTGTTCACGGACCTTCGCTAACAGCAGCTTCTTCACAAATGACAGACAATTTTAGTCTGTAGGGCGAGTTTACCTTTCACACGGGGATCACAGAAAGAGGTGAGCATGTATGTGCGGTCGTCTGTTAAAGGCCTTAATCTGTATTTCACCTGCTGCTGCAAAATGTCCAGACACTGCAGCACCTCATCAGGTATTCCATCTTCCCATTTAAAGGCCTCCAAATGTTCATCCAGGAAATTAACTATAGGGATGATGTCAGCCAAGGTGGCACTTCTGGAACTCAGCTCCTCCGTGACATCCTTGAAGGGCTGCAGGATTTGTACCAGCTGACTCATGACTAACCAATCATGATGCCCTAGGGGATTCTGCACAACTATGTCTATTGTACCAGAAAGTTCATAAAGGGGTGTCTGCAGCTCCAGTAACCTCTCCAGCATCATAAAGGTGGAATTCCACTGGGTGGTAATGTCTTGAATGAGACGCTTGTGAGGCATATCCAAATCAGTCTGCTTTTGTCGGAGAACCTGCCCCGCCTTGACACTTCTGGGGAAATGTGTGCTGCTATGTTCCTGGACTTCTGTATTAACCTATGCAGGTATTCATTCTCCTTGTCATTGGACTCCAAGCCCAGAGCTGACCTCACTACCAGGTGCAGAGTGTGTGCAAACATCGGATGTTCTTAAACCGCCCATCGGTTATTGCCTTAACCATGTTTGCACCATTGTCTGTAACAAAGATCCCTGCCTGCGTTTTCCTGTCTCGCTGGTGTAGTTTCCAGACCTCCAGCATCTGCCTGATGCATGCTAGAATATTGACTGCGGTATGGGCCTGGTCCGTCAGGTGGGTGTGCAGTAAAGCCCACCTCCACCCTGATACTTCTTCAGTAATACAGCTGCTGGCTGCCCCTGCCTCAGCCATGTCCCACCAATGTGCTGTCAGAGAGAGGTAAGAGTGTGCAGCATTAATGGCGGTCCAGATATCGCAGGTGAAATGCACTCTTCCATCTGCCTTACCTAGCAGTGCTTGCAAGCAAGTGCGACACTGCTTGTACAGGCTGGGAATGACCTTTCTACTAAATGTGGTTCTGCACGGGATTTTGTAATTTGGAAGTACAACCTTCAAAAAACGCTTGAAACCCACATTCTGCACTAGCTGCAAGGGCTGGTCATCAAGGGCAATCATTTCCCCAATGCTCCTGGTTACAACTTTTGAGGCTGCCTGCCTCCTACCCCGGGATAGCGTTACAGCACTCCACCCGATGTCCTCCATGGTGGATTGTCGCTTCTGCCACATGTCAGTGGGTTGCTGGCCTGCTGCCTGACTGCTAGAAGGGTATGAGGGCGTGGGCTGACTCTGCTGCTTTCCTACCACTGCACACTGGTTGGAAGGGGTCCCCCAACTGAAACTGTCACCTTCCCCAGATGGCAGTAATCTTGTTGGGTGTTGCCTCTTCATATGATGATTCATGCCAAAATTTGATAGATGTCCCATTTGCTTGCCTCTGCTAATATCCCTGGCACAGTAATTACACCGAGCATAACGCGGGACTTCCGTCACTTTAAAGTGTTTCCAGATTGGAGATGTCTTTTGTGATCCTCCCCTCTCTAACACCTTGGGGGTGGATGCTGGCACTGGAGTTAAGGAACTGGGTGCACCCTGAGAAGCAATGCCAGAGAGGGCATCAGTCAACCTCTGTGCCTGTACTGACTGCTCTTCCTCCTCCTCGATATCACTGTCATCTCTCCCCTGCTGCACATTTCTGGAGGCTAAGACAGGACTAACTGATTCTACCGAAGATTCATCAGCTATTACTTCTTCCGTTTCTGATGAGAAACCCACACAAGAAGATTCTTCATCTTAATCATAAGCTAACAGTGACTGTGCTACCTTGTGAACGCTAAGTGTTAGTCGAGACTTCTGTCCTCCTGCTGCTTTTGGGTGTCTACATTTTGTCGGGCATGACTCTGCCTCCCCTTCCCTCTCCTCCAAAACTACAGGGCCAGAAACAAGTGGTGGCGATGGCGATGTATCATGGTCAGATTTCATTTTTTTTGCTATGGAACTGCCATCCCCTACAAAGAGTTTAGATTGTGACAGTTGCCTTTTTAGCTGTACTGGTGTTGTTGCACTAGTGTCTTTTGGGGTGCCTCCTCTGCCAGTCCCAATAAGTCGATTGCATCTCTCTTTCCCTGACATTATGGATTTTATGTCACAGAGTGGTAATAATGCCCACTGTCCCACAATAATAATGTTCAGTCTGTTTAAAATGCCCACTGCCCACTGCCCACTGTTGCGGTGCCTGGCTGTGCACCAATGTGTGTGGCGTGTACACAGAAGCTGTTTGCTTGTAAGCACAAAAAAGGCAGGCTGCCTGGGCACTTGACTGCACAGACCCACTCAATAATAAGGTTCAGTCTGTTTAAAATGCCCACTGCCCACTGTAACTGTGCCTGGCTGTGCACTAATGTGTGCGGCATGTATACAGAAGCTGCTTGCTTGTAAGCACAAAAGAGGCAGACTGCCTGGGCACTTGACTGCACAGTCCCACCCAATAGTTAGGTTCAGTCTGTTTAAAATGCCCACTGCCCACTGTCACGGTGCCTGGCTGTGCACTAATGTGTGTGGCGTGCACACAGAAGCTGCTTGCTTGTAAGCACAAAAGAGGCAGACTACTGCCCGGGCACTTGACTGCACAGACCCAGCCTGTTCAACTTCCCAGTGAAGCCCAGCGCACTGAGAGACTAAGTAATTGAAATTAAAAAAAGCAGGAATTTTTGTCACTCCAGAAAAATGGATGAAATTGAAAATAATATTTCTCTCCAAGCCAGCCCAACACCCTAAATGGTGGTCAGTGCTAGCTGACCTAGCACAGCTTCTCTTCTCAGTCAGAGATGACCAAAATATTAAACAGCTAAAAGAAACAGGACTAGTAGCTGTGGCTGACCCTGGCACTGCAGCAAAACAAAGAATATTTTTTTTTCCTTTACTAGTAGCCTATCTCTCTTAGTTCAGCCTCCTCCGTCTTCCACCCAGCCCACCTCCCCATAGCATCGCTGGAAATAACTGCGTGGCTCCTCGTGCTGCTGTTTATATACTGCTGGCTCATCAGTAAAATCCACAGAGAGCACTGAATGACAGCGCGATTGGCTGCATTCAGTGCAGCTCAGAAAATGTCAGCGCGGATACGCTGCGTTCCGGTATCCATGCCGTCCTGTCCGACCCTTTCCTGTGAGTCACTGCAACTCACAGGAAAGGGTCAGACAGGTTGGCATGATGCCGCCATTTTGTGCAAATCATAGGTAGCTCGCAGCTAATGGGGGCGAAGAAAAACGCGCGCCGCTGGGTGCACCGAACAAAACAGAAATATGTTAAATACATGGGGAGTCACGATGTGTTTTGCCTCCCCACGTATTTAACAGATATGACAAAATAAGTTGCGGATCACAAATATGTGGAAAACGGATGCACACCCCTAATGTATTGACCTGGGCAAACTAAAGCCATCCCAGAATGGCCCAGCCCATGGGTCTCAAAGCTCTAAAGTGCTTCCTTGAATTTGTGAACTATTACTGACAATTCATTAAGCTAGCTGCATCTCTCACCCTCCTCATTTAAATGAAGACTGATATCAACAGTGGCATTCAGACATTCCCACTCCTCGAGGAAGTGTTCACCTGTGAACTGTACCTGCACCATCCTGATCCCTCCAAATCATTACTACTGCAGGTGGATGCTTCTACCCTCAGGGAAGGGCTGTCCTCTTACAGCAAAACAACCACTGCACACTCCTGTCCTGCTTCTATTACTCTAAAAAATTTACTCAACAGAGAGAAATTTCACTATTGGAGAACCCGAGCTGCTAACCATGAAACTTTCTTTAGATGAATAGTGACATTAGTTAGATGGGGCCAGACATGCAGTGACTATACACAGGGACCTTAAAAATCTGGAACATCTGGTGCAAGGCTCTCAGTTGCTACCTGAATCAAGCCCACGTGTCACTATTCTTTAACTGCTTTAAATATGAACTGAGATACTGACCAGCAGAAAAGAACTGATGTACAGATGCCCTCTTATGCTCCTTTGACCCGGAAGGTGCTCTAGATCCTGCACAACATATCACTGACTCTGCATAAATCGTGATTACTGTTGCAGTAATAGTGCCGCCTGAGAAAGCCATTGTTGCACTGGTGGTGGACCCTTGGCCCGAGGTGGGGTTGACGCTACCCATAGGGAAAGCCCCATGGGTCCCCACCGTCGGGAGGTGGAGTAGGCCAGGATTTGGAGGCCAACTGGAGCTTTGCCAATGCCAGCCCTTATTCCCCACAGTTTGAATCCTTGGTTTCCGGGGCCTGGTGGTCTTAGGTGGGCCTCCGTCAGACGACTCCCAGTGGAAGAAGTAGCAGGTAGCCAGGGACCAGCAGAGGTATTGGAGGGACCAAGGCAGGTACATATTAGGCAGGGGCGGCAAGGACAGGCCAGGAAGAAGGTTAGGTGATGCCTGGGCAGCAGAAGGCTGAAGCCTGACAAGGCCAAATCCAAGGAGATACCAGAGATGAGGTCTGGAACAGGCGGCAGATCTAGAGAAGGTACAGTGAAGCAAGAGTCATGGCCGGTAATCAGTCCTGAGCATAGTCCAATGAAGCAAGGGTCAAAGTCAATAATCAGTCCTAACTTTCATGGTGATCTTGGGCTGTAAAAGTGACTTTGCTATTCTGTGACTTCCCAGGAGAGTTTCTTCCCTAATCTCACTGCTCTTTCTTTCATTTAGGGTTTTATTAATGATCTGCGTGAGAAGGTAAGCCTAAACTTTAGATCCTGCTAATTATTTTAAACTTGTGTAACTTTCTCAGAAAATACCTTTTTCTAACCTCTGTTTCTATTGTCTCCTGTTTGTTGACAATTTGTGCAGAACTGGCCAGTAAAACCAACTTCCTGGTTTAACTAATTGTAAGAGTTTGTCATGAGAATGAACATCCACATCTGAAATAGTAAATGACTGCAGATATGAACCATTGACCCCATTCCCTCAAATATTCCCAGCTGAGATTCTTCCTCTCTGGTTTTCTGCCTCTTTCCATAGATGAGAATAAAACGTCCACTCACAAACCAATACCTGCTCCCCATCTCCCCTCCTTCCCCTCACCCTCATTGCCTTTACTGATCTCTCAGCCCTCTCCCCATCGCTGGCCTCTGAGATAATCTTCACCTGAATTTTACCACAACATTGGCAGAATGTGGCAATTCTGCTTCCATGAACCCCAATTCATCCTCCTCCCCCCAACATTATGCAGCTTTAGGACAGTCCTGGGGTTCAGTGCTGTCACCGTGAGCATTAAACAGGAGGTTCTGGGAGGAGACCCGATCCTGCTCCAGGACAGCCTGGTTCTGTGATTGCTGTGGAGGGAGTGAGAGCTGTTTCCTGTGGGGAAAGATTGGGGAGGGGAGCAAACGTGACTCTTACTCCAGCAAATACCTGCAGCCTCCTTCCTTACACCTGGAGTCCTCTAGGATTTCTGTTTTATTAATCAGAGAGCAGGAACGGGACCGGTATTCATTAGAGAAGTGTTGTGTGGACGAAATATGTATGAAAACAGAGAAATTATAAAAGTACAATAAAAGTTAATAAGCAGGTACAGGGAAAGCAAATAAGCAGCCAATCAGAAAGCTTCGGCAGTGCATCCAGAGCCAATAAATAATCAGGACATTCCCATACTGAAAACAGTGGAAACAAAAAGGGAATTAGCTTTTCACCCTAGTGCTCTTGGAACACCTCCCTCATTACTGGTGCCAAGCTCCCACTGATAGTTTGAGAAGGATTTTGTAAATGTAGGGCACTTAAGCAGGTTATGTGCATACACTTATACTGACTGAGCTCCAGGATATTTAGTACTGACATTTACACATAAAAACAGGTTATGTGCATACACTTATACTAACTGAGCTCCAGGATACTTAGTACTGACATTTACACATAAAAACAGGTTACGTGCATACACTTATTCTAACTGAGCTCCAGGATATTTAGTACTGACATTTACACATAAAAACAGGTTACGTGCATACACTTATACTGACTGAGCTCCAGGATATTTAGTACTGACATTTACATATAAAAACAGGTTATGTGCATACACTTATACTAACTGAGCTCCAGGATATTTAGTACTTACATTTACACATAAAAACAGGTTATGTGCATACACTTATACTAACTGAGCTCCAGGATATTTAGTACTGACATTTACACATAAAAACAGGTTATGTGCATACACTTATACTAACTGAGCTCCAGGATATTTAGTACTGACATTTACACATAAAAACAGGTTATGTGCATACACTTATACTAACT
The DNA here is from genome assembly GCF_901001135.1 of Rhinatrema bivittatum. NCBI lineage: Eukaryota > Metazoa > Chordata > Amphibia > Gymnophiona > Rhinatrematidae > Rhinatrema > Rhinatrema bivittatum. The sequence goes on from NC_042615.1 coordinate 827,047,370, forward strand.
GAGCTCCAGGATATTTAGTACTGACATTTACACATAAAAACAGGTTATGTGCATACACTTATACTGACTGAGCTCCAGGATATTTAGTACTGACATTTACACATAAAAACAGGTTATGTGCATACCAGTGGCGTAGCTACGGGTGGGCCTGGGTGGGCAGTGGCCCACCCACTTTCCATTCAGGCCCACCCAAATTTCTTTGCAAGACACTGCAGCCAATAAAAGCAGGCAGCATCAGCAGGCACTCAAGGGAGAAAAAAAAATAAAATCAGCTGGTGTGTTGCGGCTCCCGGTGTCCCACAGCCCCAGTAATACTTCCCTTTACATTCTTCCTGCCCTCGTGGGCCAATGGGAAACCTCCTATCTTCTTCCTGCCCTCCTGGGCCAATGGGAAACCTCCTATCTTCTTCCTGCCCCCGTGGGCCAATGGGAAACCTCCTCCCTTCTTCCTGCCCCCGTGGGCCAATGGGAAACCTCCTCCCTTCTACCTGCCCCCGCAGGCCAATCGGAAGCCTTCTTCCTGCCAGTGTAAGGAGGAAGCCTCTGATTGGCTGGTGGGGCAGGAAGAAGGGGGTCATCAGGGTGGGAGGAGTGGCAGTGTTCAAGCCGTGGGCTGGAAATGCAGGGCAGGGAGGTGACTGGGGTGTGTGTGAGAGACAGAGCCTGGGCAGGGAGGTGACTGGGGTGTGTGTGGGGTGTGTGTGAGACAGAGACTGGGCAGGGAGGGTGACTGGGGTGTGTGTGGGGTGTGTGTGGGATGTGACTGGGGTGTGTGTGAGACAGAGACTGGGCAGGGAGGTGACTGGGGTGTGTGTGGGGTGTGACTGGGGTGTGTGTGAGACAGAGACTGGGCAGGGAGGGTGACTGGGGTGTGTGTGGGGTGTGACTGGGGTGTGTGTGAGACAGAGACTGGGCAGGGAGGTGACTGGGGTGTGTGTGAGACAGAGACTGGGCAGGGAGGGTGACTGGGGGGGGTGTGGGGTGTGACTGGGGTGTGTGTGTGAGACAGAGACTGGGCAGGGAGGGTGACTGGGGGGTGTGTGGGGTGTGACTGGGGTGTGTGTGAGACAGAGACTGGGCAGGGAGGGTGACTGGGGGGT
>NC_042615.1:827048569-827064149 GCF_901001135.1 Rhinatrema bivittatum
TTTAACCAGATATACTAGTGATAGAAGAAAGTGCAAAAGTGGTATTCTATTGTGTGTATATCTGTAGCGTGAAAGACAGATCTAGCAGACATATGGCCTGATTTTAAAAGGCCTGCTCACGTAAAAAACGGGGGTTATGCATGCAGCCAATCCTTGCGTGCACTGCGAGCATTTTAAAAAGAGCCCAGCCATGTGCGTAACACCCATTATCTGCACACATGATGGGCTTCTCTAAAGGGGCAGGCTGGGGTGTTTGTGGTCATGGCAGGGAGGGGCGGGGTGGGCTGGGACATTGCCATTTTGCACTCTCCTCCGATGACTCGCACACCAGTAGCCAGCTGGCGCACACAACCTACTTCAGTTCAGGAGCTGGCATAAGTAATAAAACAAAACGAAAAAAAAGGGGTCTGGGAGGAGAGGGGAAGAGGGAGGAAAGTTAGGTAGCTGGGTTGGGAAGTTCCCTTCCAGTCCACTCCTTAGTTGGAGTGAATTGGGTGGGAACTGGGGAAGGCCCGATCTCATCGACACAATGAATTTCCTAAAATTGGTCCCCCCCTGTGTGCGCTGCATGCACATGAACACGCAGATTATAAAATCCGGTGCACATGTGCATGTGAATATCATATTTTTTAACACGCATGTGCTGACATGTGCGTGTTAATAAAATCTTTGTGTCCAGGTGTGCGCATAGCAGGAAGCTTGGGCACATGGACCCAGGTGCATATGTTATAAAATCGACCCCATAATGTGTATACACAGAACTGCAGCTGTGGTGCTCATGATCCATATCAGAAAAAGGAAAAGAATCATTGTCGGTGGGTAGATATGATACCAGACAAAAGAAGGATTCATTGAGACCACTGGTGCTGTGGTAAGACAAACTCAGGGGACTGGGGAGCCATGGCCCTGTAAAGAATCTTAACTATCCTTCATCTCAGGACTTCATCCATAAGGGCTTTCTCCAATTTATTTGGTGATCTTCTAGCCCAGACAGTGTTCTCTAAATGCTGAAGAATAATAATTATCCTTTCATATAGTGCTCTAGAAGCAGGACTAATATCATAATCTGACTGAAGATCTTCAAAAGGGACCCACCCATCCTCATCCCAAGTTCCACCATCCCCCAAATCTGGGCTGAAAGTATGGACCAAAATAAAGGATTATAGCTTAGTAATGATACAGGAGAAAGCAGCACCTCTGGCAACTTAGATCGCTTGCACACCTCCCACCTCACTTCAAGGGGTCTGCTATTAATGGATTAGCATGTGATACCCTGCAGATGCTGACAGATGTTGGAAGAAGAAAGATCAGATTACCAAAATCTATATCGTCTACTGCCCCATTGTTCAAAGACCTCCATGCAAAAGAAGAATCACGATTCAGCTATCCCAGAAGACAGCAGAGTCTCTCTGCCCAGTAATACCCCTGAAGGTCTGGCGACCCCCAGTACCTCCCTCTTCCGTAGGATGACATATGACAGGCAATTTGATTTTAGAAGGCTTCCCTTTCTAAATAAATCGAATAAGGCAACCATTCAGCATAGAGAGTGGTACTCATGATCCATATCAGAAAAAGATACATTACCAGCAAGGAGATCTGAGAACCATATAAAAGATATTCATTGAAACCACTGGTACTGTCACATGGTAAGGGCAAAAGGCTATTGGCACCATTTTGAGTAGTGGTAGCCGATGGTCCGAGAGTGGGAGACTTTTGGGCAAGTCTTGGGTGGTCAGGAGGTGATGATTTGCAATTATTTATTTATTTAAAAACTTTTCTATACCGTTGCTAAGTTAAATACCATCGCAACGGTTTACATGTAGGCACATATTTAATGTAGGTAAAAGTGTACTATAGTACATTCTAACAGGTGCCGTCAAAGGTTCGATTACAATATATCATTAGACATAGACATTTAGCGAAGTAGTTCATGACCAGTATTATAGTTATGTTTGTTGTGGTGTAGAGTTCATAGACTAATCTATTGTAAAGTTCTACTACTGTGTTCTGTGCCTTTCTGTCTTTTCCTGAATAATTTCTCTCTATTCTCTCATCTCTTTGTAAAATGCTTGTTTAAAAAGCCATGTTTTTAAACTTTTCTTGAATGTCTTTAGATCACTTTGTAGTCTGATCTCTGGAGGCATTGTGTTCCAGATTATGGGTCCTGCTAGTGATAGGGCTCTTTCTCTCACTTGTGTCAGTCTTGCTGTTTTAACTGATGGAATGGTTAGGAGTGCTTTATTTGCTGATCGGAGGTTCCTGTGTGGAGTGTGTACCCGTAATGCTGTGTTTAGCCAATCTGATTTCTCATCATAAATTAGTTTGTGAATGATACATAGGGTTTTGTATTTAATTCTGTGTTCAATTGGTAGCCAATGTAACTCTGCTAGGGTTTCAGTTATATGGTCCCTCCTTCTTTTTCCGGTTAGTATTCTAGCTGCTGTGTTCTGAAGTATTTGCAGTGGTCTTAATGTTGTATTAGGTAGTCCTAGCATAAGGGCATTGCAGTAATCTGTGCTGGAGAAAATTAGTGCCTGTAGTATTGTTCGGAAGTCATTTTGAGTTAGTGGTTTAAGTTTTCTGAGTACCATGAGCTTTGCATAACCTTCCTTTACTTTTAGTGATATGTGTTGTTTCAGATTGATTTCAGGGCTATAATTATTCCCAGGTTACGTACTTTTCCAGTAGTTCAATTTTCTGGTTGTCTTTGAGATTATTGAGGTTTGACTGATTTCAGAATTTTTTCTTCTAAGTGTAGAAATTCTGTTTTATCAATATTAATTACAAGTTCCATTTGTGTCAGTAGTTGTTTTATAATGCTTAGGTACATGTTGGCTAGGTTTAATGTTTCCTCTAAAGTGTCCTCTATGGGTAGAATTAGTTGATGTCGTCGGCGTAAATGTAGTGGATAATTCCTAGTCCTGCAAGTAGTGGCATAATGGCAGCATGTATATGTTAAAAAGGGTCGCAGATAGTGCTGATCCCTGTGGAATCCTGTTTTGAGATTAATTTTTTCTGATACTGTGTTGTTGATCTGAACTTGGAAAAACCTGTTTTTTAGATATGAACTGAACCATTTTAATGTTTGGCCATGTAATCCGATTTCTTCCAGTCTATTTAGTAGTATTTTATGGTTTACTGTGTCAAAGGCTGCCGATAGGTCAAGCATTAGTAGAATGTAGTGTTTACCACTATCAAAGCCTCTCAGAATGTTATCTGTTAGAGAGGAGAAGAGTTGGTTGGGTGGGGTTTGGGTTTGGGGTTTTTTTGTTTCTTTTTAATATGTCCTTTCTCCCATTCCCGAAAACAATAAGAAAACCACAGGAAATTTTGTGGGTTTTCTTATCGCTTTGTTGCCCTCCTGAAATGTGATGAAATAGGAATAGAGACAATATTTCCTATTTTGTCGCAAATGAATGCACATCCCTGATAAATATTCAGTGGACATTCTGCTAAAGGCTGACTTCCTTCTCAGCACATCAGCCTTCTCCATACGCCCTGCTCTCAGACCTTTAATGTGACACTCAAAGCATTCTGGAAATTTGCATACAAAATAGAATATTAATGTCCACTGAGGAATTGTCTGCTTCTTGTAATGAGAGAGGTCAGACTTCAATAAATATGGAGATTTCTGCTCAATATTCTGTGATAATTTGAAAGTTACTTACCCTGATATTGGCAGATCAGAGCCACCACCAGAATGACAACAGCAATCTTCATGGCTGGGTTGGTTGTTTATTGAGCCTTGAACTACAATGCACAGAGGAAGTCTGAGTAGAGAAGTCAGTGCTGGGAGCTCAATTTATACATTGAATGCCCATCTTACTCCGCCCAGGATCTCAGGTGACAGCTCACCTGGTGCCATCATCTGTGACATCTTGGGAGTCTGTCCAAGCTTTAAGACTTGTACATGTTCCAACATCCCTAACTGACCTGTCACTTGCTCATCTTAATCCAAGGAAGGACACGGGTATAAATCACATGAAATTCTATGCCCTGATATTTAACAATGTGGTCAAAGTTAGAACCCCCAAACTTGTACCTACTTGAGAGTTCCAGCATCTTCTGGGGCCACAGAGCTTCAAAAGGAATGTTATCTATATATTGTGGAGTTTCCAGCCACAGTGTGGCTATAATGAGGCTCTGAGCTAGCAGGCTCCCCTCCCTAAGTGCCTGTGTACACGAGCACTCACTGAACATCTGGGGGAGGCAGCGCAGTTTGAATATCTGAGGGCGTCCCATTGACTCTACAGTGAGGACCTCAGCCCAAGGGTTACACATACATGAAATTCTCCAATGATTATTACAGACCCATCAGGAGCTGATCACCTGAAAAAAAAAATCAATTAGGCATGAATAACCCTGGAATACTTAAATATAAAGACCAAATATCAATCCCTTCTTACAGCTAATGGAGTAGAACTGCCTAGACATTTGCTACTAGAAAAGATATCAGTTGTTATGTGTCAGAAAATATATAAACTCACACTAGAATACAAAAACATTTATATGGTACAGAAGGAAAAACGCAGCACCAAGGTCTCACACCTCCTGGCATAAAACCATGGGACCATTTTCTTGTCTCTTGTGTATATTTAGCTAAATCAGGGTTCATTCATATTTTTCTGACCCAAAAATAATTTTGAAGAGTTTCCGAAATGAAATCTTGATGAAAAATGAAAGGGACTAACAAGGGTGGCCCTATTACATTCTTTCTCCATTTACTATTCAAAAAAAGATTTTACATCCAAGCTGTACCCCAGTAATTGGCCTGCCCCTGTTCCAACTCAAAGCACTCAAGATGCTTCCCAATAGGCATAGAAACATAGAAACATAGAAATGACGGCAGAAGACCAAACGGCCCATCCAGTCTGCCCAGCAAGCTTCGCAACTTTTTTTTTTCTCATACTTATCTGTTACTCTTGGCTCTTAGTTACCTCATGGTTCTATTTCCCTTCACCCCCACCATGGGCGTGGAAGAAACACTGTGTGGTAGATTTTCAAAGGGGTACGCACGTACAATACGCGCGTACCCCCCCGAAAACCTACCCCAAACCCCCCTGCCGCACGCCGAGCCTATTTTGCATATGGCTCGGTGGCGTGCGCAAGCCCCGGGATGCGCGTAAGTCCCGGGGCTTGCATGGAGGGGCTTGTCGGGGTCGTGTCGGGGGGCGTGCCGCACGGTGATTGCGGCGTTTCCGGAGCCTGGAGCCCGGGGGGCGTTGACGCCGGGCCCGGGGTGTGGTCAAGGCCTCCGGACCAGCCCCACCCAGGTCGGTGGTGATGGCGCGCCAGCAGATTTTACCCCTGCCTTTGGAATTTGCATCGCACCATACAATAGGGTGCGATCGGCATGCATTAAGCCCTTAATGCATGCAAAAATGCCTTATAGCACTTTGATAAATGAGGGGGATCATTTGCTATGGATAATATATTATCAATATTATTTTAATCATGACAGTAGGATCCTTTTTTTTAATTTTTTGTAACGATTACAATCAGATAATTGGCGGTCAATTTTCTTGAATATATTTTCACCTTGTCCATTATTACAATGCTGCCGCCCTTATATGCAGCCTTATTACAATCTCACGATCTTTACCAAGAGTATCAAGTGCCATACTTTCTTGGTGTGTCATATTGAATATTTCTTTTGGTGGTCTATTTTGATTCCAATTGTTTGTGTATTATGTGACAGTAAAGGGGCAGGCTTGGGCAGAAGCGTCAGTCCTGTCTGCCCATATTATTCATTTCCATCCTTTAACCACTGGGGGGTCCTCTGTGTTTATCCCATGCCCATGGGCTCTGTGTACCTAATGGTTAAAGACAACTAATTCCTGTGAGGATCCGGGTGGGAAGAGCAGCAGGATGTCTCTAATGTACTCAATAGGATAAATAAACAAAGACCACTGACAATACTCACAGTCCTGCCCAGAGAGGATTAAAGGATTTCATAAGTGTGTGGAGGAAGCTGGAGATGAGGGAGGTAATCCTGGCACTAGGCCTGAGTATATAAAATCAAGGGATAGAATTAAAGTTTCAAATCCAATGTCTACAAACCTAATTAAAATAAATTTCAAAGGTAAATAATCACATGAAATTGTACTTATAGATTCTGCACTGTTTAATTTAGCATTTCAGACAATTTATTTGCATTTAATTTTATTTCCTGATTTTCAGAAGGTAGTGAAATATTTAAAAGTGATTAAACATAGGAGAATAGTTCTCCTTATTATACAGAATTATTATCACTAGGGATGTGCCAGGAAAACAAGTGTTTTGGTTTGTTTATCCATTTTGTTGGGACCCTAAATCATTTCATTAGTTTGAAAATGAAAAAAAAAAAATGCCAATAAATGCCAATAAAATTTTTATGGATCACAACAGAGAGACTGATATACTTCCATCATTCAAAAACTAAAAGTGAGACCATTATAGTTAATTTCTAATATCATTTAGATGACCTCATACTGGGCATCATTGTGAATGCTGAATAGCAAAACTTTCTCTGCCAATATTTTTTATATACTGCTTCATGCAGTGTGCTTCCAAAACAATTTTTTAAGATTTGTATACATTTTATACAAGGAAAGATAGTGCTTTCATTTCTTATGTTTTGAATTTAAAGCTACTTAGCTTCATCGGAAAAATACTTGTTAGTTCAGCATGTTTAGAGGCTTCAAATGAAACTGCCCGACATGGTCCGTGTTTCAGCTGAAAACCTTCCTCATAGGGCAGAAAATTATCTGCAGAATGTGATAATAAAGAATTAGAAAAGTTTAACAGTTAACAAGGCACAAAAACAATCATACTAACATGTTGTAGCTTCCGCGGCAATTCACCGAGCAACCGGTAGTGCGTTCCTTCCACCAGAGGGCCGCACATGCGCCATTTCTAAAGGTCTCCCAGCCAATACGGGACGACCACGTATGAGGATCAATGTCATGGCTATCATTGTTTGAGCCAAATGAATTATCTCAAATAATGGTGTACCATTCAGTAGCAGCATTTAAGCCTGCAGGATGAATACAATTCAGTCGATAGATCCATCTTTGCTCATGAAAATTTAATAAGCTTTGTGGATTGCTCCCCCCCCCCCACCCCGTAATAGTAATTTGAATTACTATGTAATAATATGTAATAATTGAATGCAAAATTCAAGATGACAAACCGGATTTCATAGCAATCACGGAAACATGGATAAAAAACACAGACACAGTACTAATCAATCAAATCAACAACCCTTTCTACAGAACTTTCTCAATCCCCAGACCTAAAAAGAAAGGTGGAGGTCTAATGCTACTCATTAAAAAAAAACTTACAAATGAAATTACTCCCAATTAGCAAACTACAGCCCACTGGAAATTGCACTATTTGACTCACCAAAACTACAAATCTGTCTGATATACTGCCCCCCCCCCCCCCCAAACTCTGGATTGAAACTGCTCACCACTTATTGAATTCTTCTTGACAAAAATATCCATAAACAAACCCATAATCATCTTAGGTGACTTCAACATACACATAGATACCATCCCCCACTCTCACACATGTTCCTCAATCATCGACGCGCTCTCATCAATAGGCCTTAGCCAAATCATTAAAGGCCCAACACACAAAGCTGGTCACACACTCGACCTCATCTTCATAAATACTAACATTTGGATTAACCACCAAACAAAGATCACCATGATACCCTGGTCAGACCACTCTATAATCCACACAAATTTATACTCAAACCGTAAATTTACTACAATAAAAAACCCACCTAAATCCTTCACATACAGACCACCTTTTCATATCAAAACACTTCAAGAATACTTACAAACAGAACTAACAAACATAGACCTATCAAATGCAGAGAACGCATCTTCTTCCTGGATCTCCATCACTAAAACTGTAGTAGATACGATAAACCCTATGATAAATAAAACAATAAAAAACCCAAAACATCAAAACCAATGGTACAATGAAAACATCAGATCAGCCAAACGTGAACTCATAAAAAAAGAGAAAACCTGGAGGAACAACAATAAATCATCCACTCTACTTAATGCTTACAGAGGACAATTAGCAGAGTACAAAAAACTCATCTACAAAACAAAAAAAGACTTCTACTCAAATAAAATAAACAAATACCAACATAACCCAAAGATGTTTTTCACTATTGTAAAAAGCCTAACCAAATCATTCAATGATGACCAGTTATCTTCAACATCCAAGATCACAAGTAACGAATTTGTAGAATTCTGTAATGAAAAAATCAAAAACCTCATAAATAACAACCGCAACATCAACAGAAACTGACAAGACCAGAAAATACAAAACTCTCAAACATTAAGTTGGCCCAACTTTGAAGCTGCATCATCACCGAAAATCCAAACAATCATCAAAAAAATGAACCCAGCTAAACCACCTCTTACAATGTTATTTATACATATATATAACTATCTGATCTTCATTTCCCTTCTCTTTCCAAGTTATTGTTTTCCTTGTTATATGTAACTCCTTTGCTTTTCTGCACTATTGTTTAAATGGTAAAGTTTATTATAATTGCACCCCTGTTTCTTGTGAACCAGCATGATGGGACCACCGTCTTGAATGTTGGTATATAAAAAAGTTAAATAAAATAAATAAATAAATAAATAAACACCCTAATGACTCAATTCCCATAACAACAATTAAAAATATTGAACCTTCAATAAATAAAATTTTAACTGACATCGTAAATGTATCCCTCACTGCAGGAAAATACCCAGAATATATAAAATCAGCAATTATTAAACCCATTCTGAAAAAGAACAACCTTGATCCAGAAAATCCACTGAACTCCGACCCATATCAAACCTACCCTTCATTGCCAAAATCATTGAAAAAATCATACACTCCTGTCTCAGCGACCACCTTGAAGAAAACAACATCCTACTTCCCACACAATTTGGCTTCAGAAAACAACTGAACACGGAAACATTATTACTATCTTTGAACGACACCGTACTCAAAGGTTTCGAAAACAGCCACAGCTATCTTCTACCACTACTCGATATATCAGCAGCCTTTGACATGGTAAACCACTCTATTATGATTGAATGACTATCTGAAATTGGTACAAAAGAAAAAACCCTACAATGGTTCACATCATATCTATCACAAAGAACATACCAAGTATGGATCAATGACACCCTTTCAAAAAAAATAAACCTAGACACTGGAGTCCCCCAATGCTCCGCACTATCAGTGACTCTCTTCATCATTTATCTCCTTCCGATCTGCCACCTCCTATCAAACCTTAACCTGACCCACTTCACCACCGCCTCCCGCTGCCTCCAAAAGACCCTGAGGCAATACCTGCACGGTTCCTCTCTCCCTCTCTCCCTACCCGATCCTGCTCTCTTGCTTGCTGGTTTTTCCTTTTTGTTTTTTCCCTCCCATCCAGACGCTGCACCCCGCTGCCGATCCCGGAAGCAGAACCCTCGACCCCTCCCCTTCCGCTGACGCCACCGACGTCATCGACGTCGGGGATGCCCCGGGGGGGAGGATAAAACCCAATCAAACATGTTAACATTAAGGATCCCAAACAAACAAACCCATGGTATAATGAAAAGATAAAGGAAATAAAGAGAAAACTAAGAAAAAAAGAAAGATTGGAGAAAAAATAAAAACAATGAAAACTTAACAAAATATAGAAAACACCTAGCCTACTATAAACAAGTCATTCTAGAGACAAAAAAACAGTTCTATAGCTCTAAAATAGAAAAATATGGAAACAACCCAAGAACATTATTTACCATAGTAAAAAACCTCACGAATGACAAATCTGAATCTCCACAAAACCTTCCAGAAAACAGATGCAACGAAATTGCAACCTTTTTTAATGACAAAATTAAGAACCTAAAAACTAAAATCCCAAATACAACGAAACAAGAAATTAAAATGAAAAAAAGAGAAATTAAACAATGGTCAACATTCTATGAAGTATCAGAATTGGAAATCGAATTTTTGCTAAAAAAACTAAATCCCACCCCACATACATGTGACACAATAACATCCACAGATATAAAAAAAGTGGCCAACACTGTATCACCGACACTGGCAAGGATTGTTAATCTATCCTTAGAGGAAGGATCCATGCCAGATGCACTGAAAGGAGCAATCGTAAAACCCATTTTAAAAAAGAAAAACAGCGACCCACTTAACCTGTGCAACTACAGACCTGTATCAAACTTACCCCTAATTGCAAAATTAATAGAAAAAATTATACAAAAGCAACTAGCAGAACACCTAGATAACAATAGCATCCTATATCCCTCACAACATGGATTTCGAAAACATTATAGCACAGAGACACTCCTACTGGCGCTGACAGACAACATCATGAGGGGATTCGATAACGGTAAACAATACATTCTAGTGATGCTAGACCTCTCAGCAGCTTTTGATACTGTTAATCATAACATACTTTTAAATAGACTAGAAGAAATAGGACTAGGCAACAAAACACTCAGATGGTTTAGATCATACCTAAGCAACAGATATTTTCAAGTTCAAATCAAAGATTCTATATCAGAAAAAATAGACCTTCAAACAGGTGTACCACAGGGATCCGCCCTCTCTGCTACACTTTTCAACATATACCTGCTCCCATTATGCCACCTACTAGCCGGACTGGGAATCACTCACTACATATACGCATACGATATCCAATTTATATTACCCATTGATGATACAATGGAGAAAACATTAAACATAGCGAACATTTATTTATTTATTTATAACTTTTTATATACCGGCATTCGTAAAAAAAACATCATGTCGGTTTACAGACAACTGAGAAAGGAAGTTACAATGATAGGTGGAGGAAGGATAGATAGTTAAAAGGTAAATTAACTTTACTGTAGAGCCAACGGGCGCCACGGTTATTAAATGAGATTACATATGGTTAACCAAATTAGACAAAATTAGATAAAATTAGACATAATAAATTATATACAAGAGGAGACAGTGCGGGGGATAGGACGGGGGGTGGGGGGTGAAGCGCACAGGGGAGGCGTGGTGGGGGTGGAACTGTACAAGGGAGCAGAGGGTGGCGATGTGAAGGAGAGATGGTAACTGAATATGTATCTAGACATTATCAAACAACTATTAAATCAAATGGAGCTAGTAATTAACATAGAGAAGACAGAATTCCTTCATTTAGAAAGGAAAAAAAACATGGAGATCTCACACAACCCAATCACACTCATTAACAACAAACAAATAATACTTGCAGAGAAAGTACGAAATCTAGGAGTAATAATCGACACAGAACTAAGCTTAAAACAACATATATCCATAAAAGTAAAGGAAGGATACGCCAAACTCATGGTCCTCAGAAAACTTAAACCACTTCTAACAACCGCCAACTTTCGACCAGTACTGCAAGCGCTAATATTTGCAAGCACTGTATTGCAATATCCTTCTACTAGGTTTACCGTACACCTCCATAAGACCACTACAAATATTACAGAACACGGCTGCAAGAATATTAACTGGAAAAAGGAAAAGAGACCACATTACAGAAACACTGGCTGAGTTACACTGGCTTCCCATTGAACAAAGAATACAGTACAAAACACTATGCACCATACACAAATTAATACACAACGAAAACTCAGACTGGCTCAACACTGCTCTTCGTGTACACATCCCCAACAGAAATCTAAGATCAGCCAACAAGGTACTTCTAACTATTCCATCAGTCAAAACAGCAAGACTAACCCAGGTAAGAGAGAGAGTGTTATCCTTAGCGGGACCCATACTATGGAACTCCATGCCCTTGGAATTAAGATTACAACGAGAAAACAAAATATTCAGAAAAAATCGAAAAACTTGGCTATTTAAACAAGCCTTTCAAAAAGAGAAGGGAGAATAGATTCCAAGGACTTGCAAGGTTCAAACCAGGGAAGTGCAAGAGACAAAACACCCACACAAACAGGAATCAATAAGGGTGTTCGGTTTTTTTTTTTTAAGAGAATTCATCACTAAAGGATAGTTACATTTATAGAATGAGTCCTGAACTCAAACTGCTATAGATTTGACCTGGACAGAATAGTGATCACACTCATTTAACATCTAACTTTGATTAAAAACTTATGTTACCGAACTTAATGGCACCTGTGTAAACTGATAAATTTTAATAACATTATTTTTGTGCCTTACTGTAAACCATTGTGACGGTACCCACCTTAATGACGGTATAGAAAAGATTTAAAATAAATAAAAATAAAATATACACAGATTACATTCAAATATTAATCCCAATAATCAACTCATTAGAATAAACCTACAAAAAAACAGCCACCTACCTAAACAAAATAAAGCAATTGCTGTTATGGGACCGTGCCGTGCCACGGTCCCTCCTCCTACCTCGGGGCCGACCATAGGCGCGTGCGCAGGGGCTCCAGATTTAAAGGGCCCAGTGCGGGAAATCAGAGACAGCCCCTTGGATGACGTCAGATGCTGCAGGGTATATTACCCTGCAGCTGGGACCTAACCTTTGCCTTGCAACGAGGTTCCTCAGTTTCTGAGTCTCTAGTTGCTGCTGTAGTCCCTGGATTGCTTCATCTGTCTTTTGGATTCCGACCCGGCTTTGTATCCTGACTTGTCTTCAGCTTCTGCCCCTTGGTTTTGGCATTGATGTCTGTCTTCTGGCTTCTGACCCGGCTCCATCCCTCGACTTCGTCTCCAGCTTCCATTCCTGGCTTGGCATTGTCTTCTGACCTCTGGCTTCTGACCCGGCTCCATCCCACGATGCCGTCTTCAGCTTTCGTCCCTGGCTTTGGTTTGGATCTCTGACTTCTGGCTTCTGACCCGGCTTCACTCTAGACTCTGACTTCGGCTTCTTCTTCACCTCAGGTATCCGGTACTGCTGGCCAAGAGGATTCTTCTAAGTCCCAGTGGCTCAAGCTCTCACGGGCTTCTGAGGGTGAAGACTCTTCAGCTACCTGGGCCCAGCCGTCCTTCGTCCATCTCTTCAGCCGCAGCCCGGATCCTTAGTCACATAGGATCCCACCTAAGTCCAAGAGGTCCAGGTCCCTACGGGCTTCTCCTGCGGGGACCTCGGACTTCCAGTAGTGAAGCCTCATCCGAGTCTCTTCCATGCCGCCTCCCGGCTGTGACGCTCACTATGGTCCTCCACAACATACCATCCACTGTCTCAGCCGGCCCAGGGCCCATGACCGTAACAGTTTGCAAGGCCATGGACCCGGTGGAGCTTGCAGGCTTGAAAGCCATCCCAGCTATTGCCCAGAGGCTGCAACAGCAGCAATCCTGCCTCGATACTCTGATGGCGATGGTGCAGGGATTAGCCGACCGTGTTGGCGGAGCCACCGCTGCCAGTCCCTTGGTATCCGGAACTGGGACCAAGTCCGGATCTACAGCACCCATACAGATGCCCGTACCTTTGTGGTTTTCAGGAGATGTGAAGCTTTGCCAAGGGTTCCTGAACCAGTGCTACATTTGACTCAATCTCCTTCCGCTTCAGTTTCCAACAGACTGGGTCAAAACAAGCTTCATTATTTATCTGCTAGACGGGAGACCCCTGGCTTTGATATGGAATTCTGGCTTTGAATATAAAACTTGAATAGCTTTAAAAATACAACCAACAAAGCCAAATGAATGATGCACATTTGCTAAAACAAAAGTCCTGGATACCTAATCAAATGCCTTTTCAGCATCGTACCCTATCAATAATGAACCCTTATAATCCCCCTGCCTATTAAGTTCCAAATATGCAAGAATTCTGGTTGAAGACGTTTATATGATGGGAAAGAAGAGGGAAGTGTTGCACATTGGAAATATTAATCTGCTGTATACAGATTGGAGTATCCCTTCTGTGGAATCTACAAGATTTAGAGAGAGAGTGGATGCCCCTAAAGGGGTTCTGCTCAAACAAATAGTAACGGAACCCTTACCGTAGGGTGTGTGACTCCATCTGGTGCTCACAAATAGGGATAATTTCTCTAACGTCTGAGTAGGTCCCCACCTACTCAGACGTTAGAGACATATCAGACATATCAGATGATATGTTTGATATCACAAATAAGATACAGAGAGGTTGCATGAAGACCTGAGTTAGGAATTTCAAAGATATGAACTTTGTCAAAATGGGGATATTCCTGGAAGAAGAATTAGAAGACTGGGAGGAAATGAGTGACATGGAAAAACAGTGGTACAAATTAAAAGAAACTCTTACAAAAGCTGTAATTACCTTTAACCTATAAGCCTTATACTTGTGAGGTAACTCCAACATTGCTCAATGCTTCAATGGCAAAAGATAACAGGGAATTGGCCTCAGACAGCAACCAACAATGGCCCTGACTCTGAAGTTTGGGAATCTAAGTATGGGGGTAACTTGTACAGCAAGGCAGATGCCAGCCCCTGATGACACCATTATGGGGGAGACATGTATGGCACAGCAGATGCTTCCATAAGCTTGCTGGGCAGCCGGATGGACCTCACATAGTAAGTTCCATGCTTTGTGTCCTGAGAGGTTCGCCGCTCTGTATAACACAGTTGGGTAACATAGTAAATGACAGCATTTAAACAGTCTGCCCAGGAAAATATTTAATGTTGTAACTGCTGCACCTTGCAGGTTACCTCCATGCAAAAATGTTATAGTAAACTACCATAGGATACCCCATTTCTTCCTTGCCAGCTTCTAACCACTGAGGTCCTCTGTGTTTATCCCATGTCCATGTGCTCTGTGTATCTCAAATCCAGAAAGGCAAGGAAGTCTATTAATGGTTAAAGACAACGAGCTCCTGTGAGGACCCTCGGAAGAGCAGCAGGATTTCTAATGTGCATGACTGGATAAATAAACAAAGACCATTGGCAGTGCACACAGTCCTGTCCAGAGAGGATTAAAGGATTTCATAAGTGTATGGATTAGGTTGGAGACGAGGGAGGTGCTCCTGGCACCAGCCCTGAGTATATGAAATCAAGGGATAGAATTAAAGTTTCACATCCAATGTCTACAAACCTAATTAAAGTAAATTTTGAAGGTAAATAATCATGTGCATTTGTACTTATATAATTGGCACTATTTAAGTTTGCATTTCAGACACTTTATTTGTATTTCATTTTATTAACTCTAGCGCCGCTACTTTACCCACGTGGCCGTCGTCCCTACCTTCTGGCTCTTTACTGTCCTTAGACACGTAAGCATTCACTTTATACCCATGAACAACGCAGAGAACAGTCATTGGTATAATAAGGCTGCAGCTTTTATTTAACACATCAAGAAAAACTTCCCTGGGTACCCGAGCCGGTGTGATCTCTCCACCGCTGCCCGCCGTAGGGACCAAGCAAGGCAGTCTTACTCCCTGGGTCCCTCACCTTGTCTGCCAGCAAGGGGGCCCCGACCATCAGCGCATTCCACGCCCCCACCTTTTGCGCCGCCCAAGGCGCTGATTGGCTACCACGCCATCCTGTGATGTCACCGGCACCACTTTCAATATGCCCAAACAGCCCGGGTAACCGCCAAAACATGACGTAGGGTGGACCCTTGCCTCGTGACCCCCACTTCATGAATAAGCTGTGG
>NC_042615.1:827064649-827174322 GCF_901001135.1 Rhinatrema bivittatum
ACAATAAGCTCTGGAATTTGTTGCCAGAGGATGTGGTTAGTGCAGTTAGTATAGCTGTGTTTAAAAAAGATTTGGATAAGTTCTTGGAGGAGAAGTCTATTAACAGCTATTAATCAAGTTTACTTAGGGAATAGCCACTGCTATTAATTGCATCAGTAGCATGGGATCTTCTTAGTGTTTGGATAAATGCCAGGTTCTTGTGGCCTGGTTTGGCCTCAGTTGGAAACAGGATGCTGGGCTTGATGGACCCTTGGTCTGACCCAGCATGGCAATTTCTTATGTTCTTATGTTCTTAGAGACAGTACTGTGAAGTGTCCCGCTGAGCAGGGTTAGAGACACAGTTTGGAGGGAACCACAGTACTTAGGCGCATTGGAGATGCAGGTACCAGAGCAGGAGCCTCTGACAGAAGAGCGCTAGGCAGTTCCCAAGGAGCGGGGCACGCGAGACAGGAACTTCTGGAGGAATGCAGCGGAGACAGTCCCGAGGGGTGGGGTAGCACAGCAAGAGAGGCTCTGGTGTGATGACGTAGGCTGACCTGACGAGCGGGGAAGCCCAAGTCAAATCTCCGAAGTAGTGACATAAGCCGCCCCGAGGAGCGGGGCTGCGCCCGATGGAATCTCTGGTTAGAGAACGAAGGCACTGCCCCAAGGAGTGGGGAGGTGCTGAGTACAGGCACTGGTGTAGAATGTAGTGCCTGTGACACAGGACGCCATACCGCTCTACCACCGTATCTTCTGCTGCAGATGACCTCGCCTCCCAACGGTGAAGACCTGTGGGGCTCCTCCCTGCAGGTGGTATCAACCCTCACCTCGGACCGAGGGTCACAGGTGCAGAATGTAGGCACTGCCCCGAGGAGCGGGAAGCGCCGGGTAATGTCACTGGTGAACGTAGGCATTGCCCAGAGGAGCAAGGGAGCACAGAGTCGAGTCTCCAAGTAGTAAGGTAGTTCGAGGGACAAGCCTGTGGAGCAGGGAAACCAGCAGGCAGGAACTCTGGAAGGCGCAGGTACTACTCTGAAGAGCGGTGAAGCCTGGAGACGAGGTCTGCAACTGGAGTGCGAGCAGGCCCCCGAGGAGCGGGTACCTGAGCCAGAGTCCAGAGCCGCAGATAAATCCAGTACAGGAACCACGGGTCCGAGGAAACAGGAGCAAGCACCACGTGAAGGAACTCGTTGCCAAGTCAACTAGCAAAGAACGATGGAGGTGGTTATGAATCCCAAACTTGTGATGTCATCAGGTGGGGACACCCCTGAGGTTCCCACCATTAGACCTTTAAAGGAAGGCCTTGGGGCACGCACGCGCACCTTGGAAGGCCCGGAGTCGGCGTGGATGGTGGCGGCGTCCCGGGCATCATGAGGAGCCTTGAGAACTTGGAGGTATGTGGCGGTAGTGGCTAGCCCCAGCCGCGAGTTGACCCAGAGGAGAGCAGGGCAATACATGACGTGAGCTGAATCGGTCGCAGCCGTCTGTGACCGACGGTCATCATGCTTATATTTCTCAACTTATACACGAATAAGAGCATAAGAACATAAGATATTCCATACTGGATCAGACCAAGAGTCCATCAAGCCCAGTATCTGTCTCAGTGGCCAATCCAAGTCACAAGTATCTGGAAAGTACCCAAACATTAAATAGATCCCATGCTACTAATGCTGGCAACAAGCTATTCATACCAGGGACAGAATAAGGTATTGAGTTAACACATAACTCTATTATACTTACCTGATGAGAGTTCCCTATTAGCAGGTATCAGTACCAGACGGAATACGAATCCTGAGAGGAAAGATGATATAAGGGGAAAAAAAGAGTTCCTTAATACTATTTACTATTGTAAAACAGTACTTTCTGCCTTAAATGTTTCTTTTGTAAATTCACAAGAATTGGAACTACTGGTTTATGTTATTTTCTTGGTAAACAAAACTGTTAAATAAACTGTTTTCTTTAAGTTTACATTCAATTTTGCTGAGAATTATACTTTCACAAGACTCTGCCTTCTCTCTCTACCCCTGGGAGACTGGTTGAGTGGGTTTCAGTCCCTTGTTTCCTGTTATTGGAAGACCCAACAGGAAGGAGAGAAAAAAATGTCCTCTCAAAGCCCCTCTTTTGTGGACCTAGTGGCTCTCGGAGTAACACCGAAAACCCCATATCCTAGTACTCACCTTAGCCACCATAGCAGAAAGTCACTGCCCAAAAGTAGTGGGGTACACCAAGAAGGGGAAAGACCAGGGAAGGGCCCATTCTCTTAAGAGTACCTCAGAGGTAGTGGGTAGTGCAGGAAGAAAAACTCCTAGAGCAAGAAGATTATGCAGTGACTATAGCTTTTAGACAGTGAACTATCTTTTGTTTTTGCTGTATGGATTGCACTATCCTTCAGAGTACACTTTGCTGCTTTAATATATCTGCATTAGTCCAGACTGGCTTTACTATGTGGGCACCCACATAGCCCTACCCCCATCCTCCTTGTCAAAACCCTCCCACTCTCCTGGCGTCCCCATCCCCTCATCTTGAAGTCATTGTTACTGCTGTCCTCCATACTGGCCATCAACATACCTACAACAGGGGTGGCTAACCTTTCACTTGTCAAGAGCCACAAAACCAGAATTCACAGTAGTAGAGAGCCGTAGTACCTTTCTTGAGCATGGAAGTGGGGGGATGAGTCTGCCTACCCCTCCAATAAAAAAAGCCAACTCTCTCCCAGACACAAAGATAAGCACACACACACTTCCTCTCTCTCAGACACAGGCACACATATACATACTCTCCCTTCTCTCTATCTCTCCTAGAGTTATAAACACACACACAAATACTCTGATCCTTCTAACCTCTCAGGTTGTGATTGTTGTTCTGTCTAATTTTATCAATCATGGGATCCTCTAAACAGCTGTCGGAGTATTTGAAAATGAAGATAATTCACTCTTACAAAGCAAGGGAAGGCTATAAAAAAAATCTAAATGCTTCCAGCTAGCAATTTCAATTGTGAGGAACATCCCCAGTCCGGCTGGAGCACTGCACAACCTTTCTTCCATCATGGGCCTACAGAACCACTTGGGCATTTGGGCAGGCCAGAAGAACTGCAGCCTGTGCCACTGCTGCAACATGGGCCACCCTCCTCCCTCCACACAGCCTGAACAAGTCACGATATAGCATCACTTTATTTCTAGGTATCCAAGTAGACTAGCATGACAACTACTTTGGTCTGCTTGTATAACAAAAGGAAGAAATGGTAAGTTTGGGGAAGCATAGGAATTGTCCCATTACCTATTTTAAAATAGCATTAGAGCTTGGCATTCTCTCTGTAACTAGTTTAAAGCAACAGTTTTAGCTCACGCTTTCAGTCACACGCACCTGTGGTCAGGCTGTCTACATTTGATTATGATATTTAAACATTTCCAGAACTTTCCTCTGTCATGAGAGCACTTCTAAGTCTTAAATGCTTGAACGGTTACAGTGCATTTTGTGGCAGTGCAAACTCTGTTTGTGAAGGTTTGCACACATTAGTTACTTTGAGCTCCATATTGAGTAACCAGCGAGCAGCTTATTTATGCAGGTAACTTTAAACCTAACTGACTGTATTCTGAATTCAATACAACCAATTAAGATAAACCTCCCCCCCCCCCACATTGAAAATGTCTCACCTCCAAAGAAGGCTAAGCCTAGCTGGTGGGGGCACACAAGCGTGCATCCTCCCAGCTAAGTGGCCCCCGTTGCTCTGATAGTGACACTGCTTATACCAACGCTAGACCCTGGGAGTGTGGCAAAGCAACACAGGATGCTTGGACGGGAGTTTGCAAACCTGTGTCTTCCCTGAGAGGCTTTGGTTCCCTTGGAGGTGATACTTTTTGTGAGTGAGGGTAGAGAGATCTGGAGAAAGGAGGAAGGAGACTTACAAATTGATTTAATGTTGGGTGGGTGGGAGCAATCCCCGCTGTGCGTCATTCTCACTTCAGGCAGGAGGGAGGGGGGGGGGTGTTGGGGCAAATATATTTTACCCTGTGAAGTGAAATGGTGTGCTGGGAGGCAGGTAGCTCCCCTCTCAAGCATAACCCTTTCACATCAGGAGAAGAAATAACAATGACTCCTCCTCCTGCCGGGATAAAACAAAGAGGGTAGGGGTGGCCCTCATTTGTAACCATGGGAAGCAGTGGTAGAGTCGTTATGGCTCCACTTTGTTATGCTTGCTGGGGCTGGAGGGGGAATGGGGCCACTGCTGGCCTACAAGTATGGGTTGTTGGTTTTTTTTTTTGTAACTTACAGGTCAATACAGTAAAGTGCGGCCGCGGTTACCCTGTTTCTAACCCGCCTTTTACTCACAATTTGGCCGCGTTAGCCCAACCCGCGATTCACTATCCCCTTTAACCCATTCTTACCGCCTCTTTAAATCAACGAGTAACCCCTTCCACCCACGGCATGTATATGAGATGTAAACGATCGGATTAGCTATTCCCCCCCCCCCCCCCCATTCAGTAACGCACGCCCCGACTATCGCTTTTTAACCTGCAGTTTAGCCGCGCGTTTAACCTGCTAATTTACCACCTACCCCTACCCCTGTGTTAGAGGCAGGGGTAAGGGTAGACGGCAAACTTTCCCCCAAAAGGAAACCTAAAAACCTAAAATCCCCTCCTCCCGAAGCGACTCGACATGTTACCAACTTACCTCTTGTTGCTTTTTCAGCCCTTTCAGCCTTCTCTGCCGTCCTCCGGAGGGGGGCAGCCGGCGGCGAAAGCGGCTTCCAGCGGTCCCCGCCAGGTCCCGGTTCTCCTGGCTCAGCCGCTCCAGCTGCACCTCCAGCTCCTCGATGCGCCGCCGCTGCGTCTCCAATAACTCCTCTGGCTCTCGATGATGTTGTTCAGCTCCAGCAGGTACTCCACGGCTCCAATGGCTAGAGCCAGCGAAACGCATGACGTAACGGCGCGAGCGAAGCGAAGCGTACTTTCATTGGCTTGAGCGCCCCAATTGACGGGCGCTCAAGCCAATGAAAGCACATGGACGGGTGGGCGTGACCGAGCGGTAGGTGAGCAGGACTGTGCGTGCGGCAAACGCGGGTGCGCCCGGCACTAACGCAGCTCTTCCTACCGCTCCTTACTGTATCGGCCCACTAGATGGCTAAACGCAGAATATACACAGGTTTAAAGTTATGCAGGTAAATGCACCTGGATAACATTAGACCTGCTTTTCACAACGATCAGGCTTTACTTGGCCAAATGTATATCCAGGCAGCGCTGAGCATCATCATCATGACATGGCTTAAGTTTAAGACGTTTCTCCAGGCTGCCTCTGTTTTTTTTTATCTGGATAGCTTTCAGCCAGATCATGACTTACTTTGGCAAAAGCTTATCGGCTCAGTAAAGGGGCAGACCTTGCTGGACAGACTGGAAGGACCATTTGTGTCTTTAGCGGGCCTAGCGGCCATCATTTACCATGTTAACACGTTGCTAGGTAAATCTCGGTAAAGGGCCAGCTCCTTCACTGCATACCTGCAATCCGTGCAGTCAGTTTCAGATCATTAATCTCTGCCTGCCTCCGCAGGAACGCTTCTGCTGCTTCTCCTTTGTAGCTGTGTTTGCTTTCTCTTCTAATATCCATCCTCCCCAGCTCTTTCTCCTGGATTCCTTCTTGAAGTGGCTGCTCCCCGCCTCTCCTTTCTCTGCCCTGAAACCCCATTTGCTCATTCATTGTGCAAGCAATCTTAAACCAACCCTCTGACACAAAATACACCAGTGTATTGATTTTACAGGGTGCTGTCAATCTATTTATTATGCTGTGTTATATTTTTTTTTTGTTTCTAATCCTGTAAAATTAATCAGTATTTCTCTGCTAGCAAATTGTAGAACTGGTAAAGGGACTTCTGCAAACAGAATGAAATTTGAAAGAAGTGTAAAAGTCTTTTCTCTGCAAATGTCATTGTAGGACTCACAATAACAATGGACAACAAAACCGAGCAGCTTGAAATATTGAGTTTACTTATTGAACTAAAGCTTGTCACAGGTGTATTAAGTTAGTCCAGTAAAATGTATCACCTACAATTTGCTTGTTGACCATTAATTCCACTTATTAAAGTCAGGTTTCAAAATAAGGTCTTGGCTACTTAGTTTGGTGATTTTTGCATTTTGGTAATTTAATCCAAATTTAAGGACTGGATAAAATTAGGACAAGAAAGAGCATTATCACTCTAAAATTCTCAAAAAGCCTATCGATTGCGCAGGACTTTAGGTTTCCTGTGACCTCTGTGAATGAAGAAATCCCACGGAAAACTGTGCAAGTTAAAGCCTAATCACTGTCAGGCCGATACAGTACAGAGCACACTGTTAACCGGCATTTGGACGCGCGTTTTCGACACGCTAGCTTTACCCCTTATTCAGCAAGGAGTAATAGCGCGTCCCAAATGCGCGTCCAACCCCCCGAACCTAATAGCGCCCGCAACATGCAAATGCATGTTGATGGCCCTATTAGGTATTCCCGCGCGATTCAGTAAGTAAAATGTGCAGCCAAGCCACACATTTTACTTTCAGAAATTAGCGCCTACCCAAAAGTAGGTGCTAATTTCTCCGGACACCGGGAAAGTGCACAGAAAAGCGATATTAAGTCGGAGGTTCCGAAAGTTTAAAAAAGTAAAAAAAAAAAAAAAAAAAATTGAAATAGGCCCGCAGCTCGCGGGTTGAAAACCGGACGCTCAATTTCCGAACCCGTGGCTGTCAGCGGGCTCGAGAACTGACGCCGGCAAAATTAAGTGTCGGCTGTCAAACCCGCTGACAGCCGCCGCTCCTGTCCGAAAAGAGGCGCTAGGGACGCACTAGTGTCCCTAGTGCCTCTTTTTACCGCCGGGCCTAATTTAAATAAATTTATTTACTGTATCGCGCACACAGGAGAGCGGGCGCTCGCCCGCTCTCCCGCATTTTTACTGTATTGGCCCGTGTGAGATTTTTGCCCAGTTTTACAGGCTATAAGAGAAAGTGTCTGTAATACATTGCCTCTTTGTATGAAAATTTGTTGTTGACCAGGAGAGGATTATAGCCAGGGATCTTCATTTTCTGTTTTTTTTATTTGGCCTGGAAATGCCAATGTTACAATAAAAAAAAATAAAGCGGTGGAAAATGACTTTTCCACTGACTTTTTCCCTGACTCTTTTTGTTCTAACATTAGAAATTCCCAGGCAAAATAAAATAAAAAGTCAAAATGAAGGACCTAATTATAGAATACCCAATTTTTTTAAAAGCACATTATTAAATGGTACAGATATGTAAATTATGTATTTGCACTTTGTTGAGGAAATAAAAATAAAATAGCTAAGCTTTTTATGTATTTGAATAACTTAGTTGCTACAATTAAATTCTCTGGTGCATGGAATAGGGGGATAATCAGTTGTTTGTCAGTAAACAAGCATCGCTGTTAGCACACCTGGAGAAAGAGCACTGATTGTTGCCACTTGTGTCTCCTGCCACCATTCTAGAAGATGCCAGTAGAAATAACTCAAACCAGTCATGACGTTCACTTCAACAGATAAGCTGTCAAGATAATGTATCTGTCAGGACAAAAAGATTTGGCTGGCCTTAGACTGATGAATTGCTGCAATGAGAGGCTGGAACTCTGCCCTTGAATCACTGCATGGCTTTGCTCAACTGAGGCTGAGTACTCAGAAGGAGGGTGCTTGCAGCCCCGGCCTGGACCTGCAGTCCTGCCCCATGGAGGATCCAGGTCGGTGAGAGCTGAGATACTAGGCAGGCAGGGGTAGTGGGATGCCAGGACTGCATTTCTGCCAGTTTGAGTGCTGGTGGGCCAAGCTGCAGAACCCATGGGTAGGTACACCCGTGAAGTCTGATCTGAAAGTAAGCGACACTGTATATTTTGGAACGAATCTCTCCTATTTCTTGAAGCAAATTGTTTTTGCCTTTGCTGTTAAACCTGCCGTGTAAGCTAGGTCAGAAGTGTTTTCTGCTAATTTGCTTTCTGGAATAAAACCAGTCTTGGCATCTGAAGAAGTCTGTGGCTTGCTTTGGCAGGAGTTCCACTGACCTGACGTGTGCCCTTGTAACTTGGCAAAGAACGGAGAGATGAGAGCTCTGGCTAGCTTGTCTCTCCTCAGACATTCTCTCTCCACCTAATCTAAACGGGGTAAAACAATCTGTTACAGGAGGCTCAGCATCTCCTGCAATGAGCATAAAAGAGTAGATGAGATGTACTCTTAGAGACACTGAGGAGTCCCACAATATATATATATATCCATCTTATTTTTGCCAAGTGACAGGAAAAGTACTACCCTCTTTGCCCCCTTTTAGATTATCTGCAGCCAGTTGTGAGAAGTGGTCACAGGATGTATTTCAGATGTATCCAGTGACTATCCCGTCCTCCAAATAGTCCTCCTGGGCCAATTTTGGCTCAGGTACAGTAGCGCTTGTGAGACTCTCTTTCAAAGCAGCACTGAGAGGGGATTTTTTTATTCTATTTTTTTGATAACAATTTCTAGGCTTTGAGTCTGGTATCATGGGATAGAAAAAAGAAAAAAAAAAAAAAGTGAATAGCCATCTGCTATTGTTTTCCCATGGAAGAAAAAGAAAATTAAAAAACCATGTTTACTTCTATCAGAAACAATGAGAGATACTTGCTGCAAAGGAAGGCCACCCAATTGTATTCCTGACCTGGGCAGTATATTTATTCCTGGTTGAGGGCTCAGGGAGACAAATTAAAAGCATGCATCTAATTAAAGGGCCGATGCAATATCATGTGCGCAAAAAACGTGCACGTTTTTTGAACATGTGCACATCCCCTCTGTAGGGCGCTCAATCTAATATTCTAATAAGCTGGTGCACTGAAAGGGATGCGCAATGGATAGTTTGCGTGTCCCTAGCACGTCCATGCCATAGAGCACCCAGGAGAAGTGGCTGTGTGCAGGTAAGTAAAACAGATGCTCAATTTTCTGAGCATCCATTTTCCTAAGCCGTGTGCAGCCACAGGTTAGGAAAATGGACCCTCAAAAATTGAGCTTCCCTTTACCTAGCCTGACAGCTGTCAAGTTGTTTTTTTTTGTTTTAGGTTGCAGCTTTCTGTAGTTCCTCCTGCTTACTATCTCAACAATATTAAGTAGGAGGAACCACAAAAAAAACCTGTATTTTTTGCTCTTCTGCGAATGGCTTGGAGTGCCTCAAAACATAACACGAGCTCTGGGCTGACGTTAATTTTTGAGTGTTAAAATTTGCATGTCAGGCGCACATTTTTTTTTTAGAGCGGGGTACTAGCTAATAGCATCATCAACATGGCATTTGCATGGTGATGCGTGCTATTAGCTACGCGCCAGTATGGACGTATGTGTGGCGCGTCCAAAATGCATGTCCATCCGCGCATTTAGCGGCACGCTGAGCCCCTAAGTAAATAATGTTTCCTGAGTGTTAATGGGGACAGAGTCGAGTCCTATAATTTAGTGTATAGGTCTATTACACTTTTTTTCACAGGTAAATATCTTTTTTCAACTGCTCTGAATATCTTTTATGAAGTTTCAAAACAGCTTCAACAGAAGTTAAATCTCTTTTCTTATGACAAGTGATATTTGTAAAAATGTGTTTTACAGTTGCTATTTACCAGCTGAGGGATCACATCTCCAGGGGCATGAATTGGTCCTGTAGTAAGGATAAAAACCTTCATTGCAATAGAAGTAAAGGAAGTAAAAGAAACAGATACAGGCCGATATAGTAACGACGCGTAAAAAAATGTGTGGCAGTGTCTATCGCCCACTCATTTGACACGCGCACATTTTGGTTCACAGTCCGCTCGATTCAGTATTCAAATTACCAAGCGGTGGCAAAGGCGCACCAAACGCGCGCCTAAAGCACAGTTGGAGTTCGCTAACAATTTACTGTATAGGACGTTATCAATCGCCTATACAGTATCCAGGGCGCGCTGCACAAATCGTTGCACTTCCATACATGTCATTCCATACATGTCATTTCAATTGAACAGGAGTTGTCATTTCAAAAATGTAACTAATTCCAAGCTTTTCATCTATCTGGAAAATTATCCCATTGTTCCCCCTTTGTGGCATCATCGCCACGTCATAATCCTACCTTGGACGTGTATATCAGTCGCATCTCCAAGTGAAAAAGTCCCTTTGTATTTGGTTTTGGCCTAGGACAGACCGGGTACAACTGTTCTGTTGGATATCTGTCAGAAGATTGGCAACACTTTCAGCAGGTAAGCATACCAATGCACGCTTCTTCCTTTCCAACAGGTACCGCATGGACCCCAGGAGTCATGGACACTGAGGCCACGCTAGCCTCTTTCGAACGTTCAACCAACCTTTCCGGGCACTCAAGGCAGCATACCTTCCAACCTCCTTGGCCTCTTGAGCTTCCAGAAAGGTTGGTAGCTATACCGATATGTACGTACAGCTACCAACTTTGCCGGGTGCTCAAGGCCGCTCCGCCACAGGCCATGGACGTTGGAAGGTATCATGGCCTGCGAACATGGACGTTCCCACCTTTTTCTGCCCACCGTCCATGGTGTGGACATCCATGGTCGCAGGCCCGGCTAGCTTCCAACCTCCATGGGCTCTTGAGTGTCAGGAAAGGTTGGGTAGCTGTACCGACAGGTCCGTACAGCTAACAACTTTTCTGGGCACTCAAGGCAGCAGCCCCTCTGCCGCAGGCCATGGACGTTGGAAAGTATCATGGCCGGCGAACATGGACGTTCCCGCCTTTTTCTGCCCATCGTCCATGGCGTGGACATCCATGGTCGCAGGCCCGGCTAGCTTCCAACCTCCATGGGCTCTTGAGTGTCAGGAAAGGTTGGGTAGCTGTACCGACAGGTCCGTACAGCTAACAACTTTTCTGGGCACTCAAGTCAGCGGCCCCTCTGCCGCAGGCCATGACGTTGGAAAGTATCATGGCCAGCGAACATGGATGTTCCCGCCTTTTTCTGCCCACCGTCAATGGCGTGGACATCCATGGTCGCAGGCCCGGCTAGCTTCCAACCTCCATGGGCTCTTGAGTGTCCGGAAAGGTTGGTAGCTGTACAGACATGTCTGTTTGTTGTATATGTGCCACTCTTCTTTCATGGTCATTCTGTTTTTCATTTTCATGATTTTGACTGTTTGCTGTATATGTGCCACTCTTCTTTCAGGGTCATTCTGTTTTTCATTTTTATGATTTTGACTGTTTGCTGTATATGTGCCACTCTTTTTTCATGGTCATTCTGTTTTTCATTTTCATGATTTTGACTGTTTGCTGTATGCTCTCCATGTGCCCCTCTTCCTTTGGGGTCATTCTTTTCTTAATTTTCTCTACATTCATTAAACCCTTTCCTCTGTTTTTTTTTCTCCTATTCAGACAATCATGCCAGGAAAAACATTCCATTGCACGGGTAGAGGAGGAGTCCAGAGATCAGCAACCACTGGAAAACACTAGTTCAGGCGCTTGCTTGATGCTGTCCATGGGCCTCTCTAGATTCTGAGTCACTATTTTTCATTTATACTGCTTTTGTCTATTTCCGTCATGCTGTCTCTCCATTCATTAATCACCATTTTTTTTTTTTCCTGTTCAGGTAGTAACATGGCAGGAAAATGTACTATTGTGGAGGTCGAGGCACAGTACAGTGATCATCAACAACAGGAAGGCAGTAATTCTAGCCAGCCATCCAAAAAACAAACCCGTAACGCTTGCTTCACGGATGAAGAAAAGGAGTTACTGTGCCATGCTGTTTGTGACAAATATAAAGTTCTATTCCAGTCCAAGGTTTCTTGCTCCATGAAGAAACAGATTTTGGAGAAGATCACACAGGATGTGAGCTCCCTTTCTGTCATGCCCAGGGACGTTAAACAGGTATAGCACCAGTGGCACGACAATAGAAAAGAGGTGAAAGAGAAGGCTTCAAAAAATGACGCATCGGCAAAGAGGACCGGTGGAGTGCCACCGTGTCATATAGTGTTGACACCAGTGGAGGAGCTGGTTCTTCGTACTGTGAGGCCGCAGGTCATGTTCGGTGTGCGCACATAGTTCGGTGCTGACACAGGAGCAAACGAAGGTATGCATAAACTTATATCTTGTTTGGGCTCATGAGGGGTAAACTGACACCTCTAACTGCAACCTCTTTCTCTATCTTTCTCCACAGATAGAATGGACGATGGTGACATAACCAGCGAAGAATCCATTCCCATGCCTGATGAATTTGTTTTCCCCATGTCGAACGCTGACTTCCCCAGCCAACACATCTCCACAGAGGAAGTGGTTACACTTACCCTGTTTGATGTGACTCCTGAGAGCCAACAACCTGAGGCATCTGCAGCCCTGGAACCATAAATAACACAACCTGAGGCATCTGTCACCATGGAACCATTTCTAGCGTCACATCCATCTCTACAGGCTGCTGCTCTGCCGGTACAGGAAACGGCATCAGTATCACAGGACTTGAACAGGCACTTTTTGGAATTGACGGGCTAAGCGAGCAGTTTATGAGTGGAATCACCTCTCGACAGGATCAACACAATGACCTGATGCTCCAGGAAATGAGGTTGATCCATGCCCTCATCAATGTTGGGATGACTTCTCAAGCGACTTTGATTAGAGAAATGATGACGGAATTGATCGGCGCCATTAGAGATGTCGCCTCAGCTTTTCGTTCCATTGACCAGCTTTACATTTTTTTAATAAAAATGTGTTTTGTCCATTTATTTATTTATTTAGTATATTTATATACCGTTTTACCAGTATATACTGACCAAAGCGGTTTACAATAGCAAAAGCAAATATCATAAACAAAACCAAGTTAAAATTAAATTTAAGTTGTTTAACTAAAATAGTAAAACAAAATTAGAGTAAAATAAAGAATGAATAAAAATACAGTATGTTACATGATCAATAAAAATTAAAGTGACAAAGATAAAATTGGCCATTACATTTAAAAAAACTTAAAAGCCAGAAATAAGACAAAGTCAATAAGTATTTTGAGAATTCAGCTGTTCCTTAATAGACATTGAATTTAATACATACCTAACCTTACTTACTCTGGCTAGAGAGTTCAATGTCCCTGAAAGCTTCCTGAAAAAGATAGGTTTTCAATGCCTTCTTGAACTCTTTTCAACTAGGTATTAGCCTTAAAGGGTCAGGCAGCGCATTCCATAAAATGGGACCAACAACCGAAAAAGCTCTATTCCTTGTCACATTCAATGCGGCGTTTTTTACTGAAGGAATTTCCACTAAATTTTTTCCTGCTGATCTGAGCTCTCTGCGGTTTATAAACTCGCAGCGTGAAGCATAGCCAAAAAGAATCTGTACTATTTAGTAGAGAATGAATTAACGTAATGATTTTATATTGGATTCTATATTTAACTGGTAACCAATGTAATTTATACAAGATTGGTGAGATATGTTGTTTAAAAGGAGTGCCAGTAAGAAGTCTAGCTGCTGAGTTTAGAACCAGTTGTAAAGGCCTAATGGTGTTTTCAGGCAATCCTATATATAGACCGTTACAGTAATCTAGACCAGAAAGAATCCATTAACCGATGTATCATTTTTATGTGACATCCCCTCATTTCATTTAAAAACTTTTCAAAAAATGTCAATTAATCAAACTCAGTCAATATTCAAATTCAAAAAATATATTTTCAAACTATTTACAAATACTCTTTTCTCTATGCACAACAATATAAAAACAGTTTTCTTGTTAACATATATATGGGATAGGATGGGTAAGGAAAAGGATGGGACCATGCCATGGGGGAAGAGGAGGATCATCGTCATTGATGTTGCTCAGACGGTGGCCATCCCGCAGGAGCCTGCACCATGAGCAGCAGGGATTGTGCTCCTGCCATCGTGCGCAGGATGGTCACCGCCTGCACTGCCAATCCCTCCAGGTCATCCAGGCTGCAGGTCACCTGGACCTGGAGAGCCAGCACAGCATCCAGGCATGCCTCAAGGGCCGAGGGCCCTTCCCCGGATGCTGCGCTGGCCTCCGGTCGTCGACCCACACCTGGATGATCTGGAGAGACCAGGTTGACAACGTCAATGACGATGTCATCCTCATCCCCCATGGCTGGTGGGGCAGGAGAGATGGGGGGTGGGAAAATCATTGGCGCTGGAGGGGCAGGAGAGATGGGGGCTGGAGAGATGGGGGTGGGAAAATCATTTGTGCTAGCTCGCCCCCCATGGCTGATGGGGCCGGAGAGAGGGGGTGGGAGAATCATTGGCGCTGGCTCATTGCCTTCCTCCTCTGCTGATGTATCTGAAAAGAGAAAGAGCAAAAGCGTTACTGCTGTTGCGCATGCAAAGATACAGAACGGTAGGGAGGAGAACTTGCTTATATCCATTTTTAAACAAGACATCCCCTCTTGCATTACCATAAGCATGATATTTAAAATTCAAATGTGAGAGCGTGCCACACAGCATAAAACATCCATATACTTTTACAAGGACAAAACTATTATAGGCTCACCTTGCTGTTTTGGTGGCGGGGAAGGCAGAGGAGCGGATTCAGAGCTCAGTGAAGATTCTGAGGTGGTCTCTGAAAACAGAAATAGCAAAAGTGTCACTGCTGCGCATGCAAAGATCCCAAATGGTAGAAATGATACATTTCTTATAGCCATTATTACAGAACACCTCACCGCTTGCATGGTAACCATGACATTTCAATTGCTGACAGCACATACCTTCCTCCGCTCTGCGGTGGGCCCGCTGGTAATCAGGCTCTGCGGTGGGCCCACAGGTATTCAGGCCTCCTCCCACCTTATCCGTCTTGCCCTCTTTTTCAATGCCTCAACCTGGCGAGAATAAAACAAAAATAGGAAACATAACTTAATATAAAACTTTAACTTTGCTTTAGAGGCTAAAAGCAATTCAAACCAAACAAGTGTCAGTTTTTCTTTTCTGACCCCCAGCAATACAGAACACCACCAAAAAACTAAATTTAATTTAACTTGTTTTTTTTCCTGCTAGCTAGAAGTATAAGTTGTGTCGTTCCGACCTTGGCCTACCACAACAGAGGCCTGTGAACTTACCTCCCTCGAGAAGAACAACTGGGCGTTGAATTCCGCCCTGAGCACCTGCCAGGCCTCGTCGGCACAATCCTGGTCCCGCGGATGCCCAGGGCGGAAGTAGAGGTGGCGTTCGTCTGCCACGATTAACGTGGCCAGGAGCCGGACGTCCCCCTCTGAGAAGTTTGGTAGCCTTCCACGGGGCATCTTCAGATAGCTGGAAAACAATAACAAAATGGCCGTCTGAGCGTGGCCACAGGGGATGGCGTTCCACATGCAAGAGTCCTGTGTCCTTCTCCTGGAGTCTGTATAGGCGTTCATGTCTCCGATGGACCCGCGGAGTGGCAGGGACGCCTAATTCTAGATGCCGGAGGAAAGCCTGGCATGGTGTCCTTCTCCCGGCGTCTGATGGACCCGTGGAGCTGCAGGGACGCCTAATTCTAGATGCCAGAGGAAGGCCTGGCGTGGCATCCTTCTCCCGGCATCCGTACAGGTGTTCATGTCTCCAATGGACCAGCGGAACCACAGGGACACCTAATTCTAGACGCTGGAGGAAGGCCTTCTGTGGCTTCCTTCCCCTGGCGTCCGTACAGGCGTCCATGTCTCCGCTTATTCCCAGAGCATCATGGACGCCGAAATAACATTACGTATATTTTACAAGGAAAGAAAGCAATTTATTGAGGATAAAATTGGTAGACACAGTTTATTGATTTTATACTTCAAGAACTATAAATGAAACCATGAAAAACACAGAGAAGTTTTTATTAGGTTCACTATTATTTATAATTTTCAATCAACTTTTTTGCATGCTGGGAAATGGTTTGATGGAGGTTGCTTTTAAAATTGTTAGATGGATCACAGCAACTGAAATAAAAACAATCAAGATTAAACATACTGTACAGGCATTAAAAGGATTAATATCTCGAATTTAGCAGAGCTATGTACTACAATAAAAGTGCCACATCAGTATGGGACCCTGGAGACAGGAGTGGTGCCAAAAGACACAAGATCAGTTTGGAGAAATGGATGTATAACAGTTAAGAACTTACAAGAGAAATAAGTTTTGATGATCCTTCGTAGGACATCATGCCTCCATGCAGTGTTGTCTTCTTCAGCTGCCAGTTCCACAGGCAGATCTGGCAGCAAGTTTTCTGCTACCTCTGTATCCACACCAAATCGCAGCCAAATGTTGTGTAGCATGCAGCAAGCAACAATTATGTTCACTACCTTTTCTGCACCGTACTGCAGGGCTCCCCCAGAGCGTATAATCGCTGCTGAATGCTGACGATGTGAGCTCTCTTCCTCGAAAGCATTACTGATTGGTACGCAATACCAGTATTTTCAGAGCTTGCTCCAAAACCTAAGAAACTCTTTGTGCCATTCCAACTTGATTTTACTTGTGGAGTTTCAAGCCAACTGATGTGGCTTGTAAGCCCCTGAGGCAGCTCTCTGAGCGAAACTCGGCCAGAGTCGGGCATGCTTGAATAAAATTCTTGTTTACTCCGATCCATCTACTCGTTTTCATTGCCTACAAACCTGTCAGGAAAGGCAATAGCTGAAAATTAGAAACACTGATTGCTCAGATCAGATGAACCTAATTAGGATCTTACTTAGCCTCACAGCTGCCAGAGATCTAGAGGCTGCCCAGGAGGCAGAAATCTCCAAAACTGTCAGGAAGGTAGGTGCACTAGAGCCAGAAGATCAGAAGCCCAGAGGCTGCCATGAAGGCTGAGATCTCAGAAGCTACCAAGGGAGCAGTGGCCCAACTGAAGGGGCCAGGGACCTAAAAGCTGTTTTACTGGGAAGGACTATCCCTGAAGGGACCCGGGTGAGCTACCTTTGGACTTTGAGCCAGTGAGAATGTAAGTTACCAAAGTGAATGTTTGAAGGTTGTTTGGCTAATAGCATCTTGAATTAGGAATGCCTATTGCACTTAAAGTGAGGCCCTGCAGCCACAGGGGAATTAAATTGGACTTTTGCCTAAGAAAGAACAGAAATGGATATCAATAAAGAGACTGTATTTGCTTTACTGCTACTATAGGATCGGTTGATATGGTTCGCAGACAGTGGTTAACACACACACACACATATAATGCACACCCTGCTCACCCCTATCTTACATATACCAGCACTCCTGTCCACCCCCTCTCTTTCCTTACACACATACATTCCCTGTCCCCAGTCACACTCATGCACCACTCATTTATTTATTTGTTTATTGATTTATTTGAAATTTTTCTATACCGTTGTTTGGACGTGCACCATCACAATGGTTGGTTGTGATGGTGCACGTGATGGTGCACATATAATGATGGTGATGGTGATGGTGGTGATGGTGATGGTGCACATATAATTAATGTTCAGCAAGGGCAATACTATCTTACAAAGTGCCAATAATTTCAGTTACATGTTTCAATAATACAAACTAAGTGAAAGGTGACATGGTACTTGTCCATACATAGTTCCCTCAAATCCATATATCCTCAGCCCCTCTTTCACTATCCATGATTCCTTCCTGTCAATTCACCTCTTACCCTCCCCCACAACTTCATTCCCACTCACTCTCCTCCCCAACGCACTGCTGATTCATCCCTCTTACTTTGCCCGTTTTCATTTCACACTTTACCCTATCAATTCTCATCTCTCCCATTCTCACTCTGCTGATCTGCTAATTGTCATTCTATCACCCTATCAATCCCCCCCCCCCCCCATCCCTACTAATTCTCTCTCACCCTTTCACTCTGCTGATTCTCACCCTCTGCATTTTCCCTGCTAATCCTTCAGGTGACAAGCTGGGCTTGCAGGAAAGAGGAGGAAGAGGAGAACAGTGGTACCTTGTGGTGCATCCTCTTTTGCAGCCTAGGGCCCAAATGGCTCTTTATAGAACATTATAAATAATGGTAGATAAAGACCAAAAAGGCCCGTCTAGTCTTCACAACAGCAATTTTATGTGTATTTACCCAAAGTAGATCAAATTCCCACATGGAACCCAACCCCCAATCCCATTGTATCCTTTAGAATTGCAACTACCACTCTGTGCAGGTTTCCCCATGCCATCCACGAAGCACAATGCAGCCACATAATTGCTGACTTGGGCTATAACTGTTGTTCAGTGAAGGTTGCCCAATGGCATTTCAAAGTGCCAGTTGGTTTACTGGTGGCAGAAGAGGAGAATGTGACTTGAGGCACCACAGGTCGTCTCCTCCTCCTACCCACCAAGATCCCATGTAGGAGGGATGTAATCCTGCATGCACGTATACCTGCTCATGTGCTACCTCTTTCTTTTCTCCATATCCAGTCCAGGGCTGATGCAAGAAGATTAGGTGCCCTAGGTACCTTATGCCTTTCGCCTCCCTCCCCCCCCCCCCCCCCGGTCGCGGCACCACCCCTGATCTTGTCCCCGACTCCTACCTCATTCTCGATCGCGCCACCAAGTGTGTGGTTTTCCGGCCCGCGAGCAGGTTGGGCGCTGCTCACAGCCCATTGAATCTCTACTCCTCTTTGCCATCGCTCTTGGCCTCACATGTACCTCATATTTATTTTAACATCCATAACTGCTGATATACTCTAGGACTGGCCCAATTCACAATCTGAAGCAGTTGAGAAACAATAGTGCTGTGTGGTTCAAAGCAACAGTTGGGTCCTGGATGAAAGATGAGAGGAGCACTAGTTGGGTCTGACACTAGCTGGGTCTATTCTGGTCTGCCAGCAGATCAGAGTAGAGGTATCAGCAAGGGAAGGGGGAAGAAAGGACATATCCATATGCTCAACTAACTGCTGTCTTCTATGCTGACCCAGCTCCTAGTTCCACTATTCCATGGAGACCACCCAATTCCACAACAAGAACCAGGTTTTGTGACTTTTGTGAGAGAACAGAGACTCTGATTATAAGAAATGTGATTTGTTGGGATCCTGGCTACCCTTGCAAGTGAAGTCTTGGGTGTTATTGCATATATCACCTAGCGAATCCATAATGCAGTGGTTCATGATGTAGGATTTGTGCAGTAGCTCTTAAATTTATTTGGCATCCTGTAAAGCTACAAAACTTAGATTGGTCGCATTTGTTTATGAGCAAATAAGTAATTTGATAAATAAATAAAATGTGATGATGTGCTAATTATCACTTTTTGAAATGCTGTTGTTAATTGAAACTTGAGCAATGAGAAAGTTATTACATGATATGCACACAATTATCAAATAAAGATGTTCTCTTCCCAGTTAATTTGCTTTTCAATAAGCATGTTTCTGTTCTGAATAAATCTTCATATATAGGAGACTTGTTTGTATTCCTTATTTGTTTGTAACAGTTTGCTAGACTTTCCCATTGATTGTTTTGATGCTGGTGCACATTAGTTTTTTCTTACCATATTTAAATGTAGCAGAGTGGTATTTGAAGTACGAGTAAGCTTTTTTTTTTTGTCCTTATTTTGTGCTGATATAGCTAGACCTTGCTCAGATTGCTTTCTATGCCTTATGCTAGATGTTGTTGATATCAGGAAATTTATTTCATATATTGGGAAAGGGGTAATGAGGCTCATGCATATGTAATGACACTGGTAATATATCGTGCTATTCAGAATGGGAAGTGGTCTAAAAAGGCATGTAAAAGGGATTTATGCAACTTTTCCAAGATATACAGAGCCTTGGCACCACATTGTTTCAACCTAGGCTGAGACAATTTTTCACTGAAGTTTGCAAATCTTTTGACTGTAAATTTCAGTCTGTTCCAAAAATAGGTGCATTAAGCCTTAAGAAGGGCATTAATTTGGTGACTCTGCTCATTAAATAGGGGAAAAAAATATTTGTGGTTAATGGGAAGAACTTGAAACTTTGACTGGTAAAACTGTGCACATTATATTAGGTGCTAACTTCCCAAGAAAACAAAGGATTTGTCATGACATTTCTTAAAGCATAAGCACCCCTAGAATTCTTTACTAAATAAGTATGTTCCCTTCAGAAAGGACATATTTTTGCAGTGGCAGTAGATGATATGGTCCATTTGTAAGAGCACCCCTTTGGGAGGACTGCCAGAATGGCTTGTTCTTGCAAAAGTATTTAGAGATCCCTAGAGTTTTCTAGGAGTCAGGAGTTGTTGTACGAGGTAGTGAAAAGAGAGAAAACCATTTTTCTCTCTTCTCTGCAGTGAGCACAGACAAATTAGGAGCTGTTACGATCAGGGCAGAAGCTGCAGGCCCAATAAAGTGGCTTGTAGGCTTTTCCCCCTAGTTTTGAAGGACAAAGGAGTGGAAAGCAAAGTGAAAGTTTTCATTCCTATTTTTCTCTAAGCCATAGAGTTGTGCACAGGAGAAAGAGTGCACATCAAAAGGGAGAAAGGAGTTTGTCCCCACGTTACACAGCTCAAAAGGAAGCAAAGAAAGGAGATTGTCCTGAAGTGCAGCAGAGCAGAACCACTAGAATTCAGGCATGATGGGGCGTCCTAGAACAGTAATTCTCTTCTCAACCCTGTCCCAGGGACACACCTAGCCAGTCAGGTTTCAGGCTATCCACCATGAATATGTATGAAATAGATTTGCATGCACTGCCTCTATTGTAATGTATGCACACCCTTCTCTCGTGCATATTGAATGTACATAGCCTGAAAACCTGACTGGTTAGGTATATCTTGAGGGGCTTGAGAACCCCTGTCCTAGAAGATAAAGGAATCTCTAAAGCAGGGGTAGGCAGCTCGGTCCTAGACTGCCACAAACAGGATATCCACAATGAATATGCATGAGATAGATTTGTATATATGGAGGCAGTACAGGCAAATGTGCCTCTTGCTTATTCATTGTGGATATCCTGAAAACCTGATCTCTTTGTGGCACTCCAGGATAAGAGATGCCTACCCCTTACCTATTCTCTGCCCAACAGGAGATCCTGTGATAGTGAAGCATGGGGATTCTGTGAGTGCATAGCTTGTGAGCATACAGATGGAAGAAAACATTCATTTCCATGCTAATGTACAATGTGTCAGATTGTCACTACTGAAGAGATGCTAACTGAAAGTTTATTGTTGAAACACTAGTTTTAAATATGAAGAGTGCGTTTTCAGAGTCCAACTGTTTAACCCTAAGGGCCTAGAAGTATATTTTTCCCCTGCTTGGGAATAGATATCTACCACCACACCTCCCCCATTACAATAAGGATGTGACAGATGGGCTACATAGGAAAAAGGTGTTTAACATGAGGCCTGAATGGTTTCTGGATTTGAAAATGAGTTCCAATGCCAAAATTGCTATTTCTCTGTATGCAGAAATACCATTTCCCTAAAGTCAGACACCGCATTGCTGCAACACAACATGAGGGCTGTTACCAAAATTTCAAAATGGAGAAGGAGTTTGTGTGCACGCCCATAATGACACCACACACCTCATGATGCAGTCAATGAGGACCACTGGAGAAATGCACAGAAAGATGCAAATGCATTTCTGTGTGAGCAGACGTCACCTTGTACATTGGACAGGCAGCACGGAGCACCATGTTTGATCAGAGATAACTGAATGTTTCTGGTACTGAGTGAAAACCTTGCCATAGTCAGAACACCATACAACATCCTATGGATACTGAGATGGCTTAATGTGTAGAGAAGAGGTTATGGCTAGATAGGAAAGAATAGACATATGAAATGCTAATCTGGGTCACATCAATGGGCCATCAAGCCCAGCATCTGGTCTCCAACAGTGGCCAATCCAGTCACAAGTAGCCAGCAGAGGTCCAGAATGGAGTCTGCCAAAAGTTAATGGATCACTGTGGCCTAATCCCTCTGTGGATTAGGGATGTGGCCTGTGGCCATTGTTAGCAGTGGTATACCCCACCACTGCTAACAATGGCCTGCTTGGCTGGTAGAAAACAAGATTTTTCATTAGCCCCTTTCCCTGGGGTGTTTTGGCAAAAACCCGAACTCACTCTGGCAAGAATCATCTCTTCAGCTTCCATGGTGGTGACCTCTGGCCCATCTGGAGGTGGGAATAACATTGATACTGAACCCTCAGCGAAGGGATCAAGGCTGGCACCTTAGGAAACTGAAACTGCTGTATCATCTTCACATCTCTCACTCACCAGATGACTTCCAACTGAGACAAGGGGAGATTTAGAGAAGGGAAATTTGGGTCAGTTCTCCAGAATCTGGCAAAACTACAACAGCTTCCTTTAGAAACATAAAAGCTTAAGGAGGTGCAACCGGGTCTCACTATCTTGTAGGGTTGTGCAGGAGAAAAAAATTGCTTTCTGTTTTCGGCTCATTTTCAGGAAGTTTTTTTCCACAAATTTTGTTTTGTGGATTGTTTGATTCATTTTCATTTGTGAGAAAAAAAAACCAGACAAAACAAAAACGAGGCCTCCATAGGTCTCCCGCCCACCCACCTAAAAAATGCCTGGGTCAGGATCCCCCTCGGCTCCCACTTACCCAGTCTGGTGGCAATCCGCTGGCTTTGGCCTAGGCCCAGCCTGAAGCCTCAGCCTTGTGTAGGCCGAGGGTGAAGTAGGTCACCACGACCTTGGCCTACTTAAGGCCAAGGCTTTAGCTAGACCCAGAGGCTGGGTCCCACAACATGACCTGGAGAGCAGGTCATGAAGCCAAGACCTCAGCACAGGCTGGGGCCTGGACCTAGGCCTGATACTGTGACCCGGCCCAGAGACGGGGTCCCGATGCCGGGCCTCAGCCTGGACCCATGCCCAACACTGTGACCCGACGCCATGACCCAGCCCAGAGGCCAGGTCCTGAGGCTGGGGCCTCAGCTAGGCCATCGCCCGTACCTAGGCACAAAGCCATGACTGGAGCCTAAGCCATCACCCAGGCCTGATGCCATACACATTGCTGTACAGCAAATTGCACTGTCTATTGGGGTGAATGCTCAGGAGTTAATTAATTCTGGTGCAACCCCACCAAATGTCATCATTTGGCTTGCAAGTGCCGAAGAAACAAGAGGACGAAGAACAGGCTCTGAGGCCTGGGCTTTGAGGCCTGGGCCTGACTCTGGACTGAGACCCAGGCATCGGAACCTGGCCTCCTAGCCGAGGCTCCAGCATTGGACCTGGATCCAGCCCGAGACCCTGGCATCGGGACCCAGCCTCTGAGTTAGGTCACGGCAATGGGCCTGGATGTGGGCCGAGACCTTGGCATTGGGACCCGGTCTTCGTCAGACACCCAAAGGATAAGGTAAGAGGGTTTTTTTGTTTAATTTTTGGGGTTCTCAGCCCATGCCTCCACCAAGATCCCAGCGTCGTGCTTGGGCTTAGGCTGCAGCACCTGCTTTGGCCCTTGGCCTATGCCCTAGGCAAGGCCCCAGCTTTGAGCCTAAGCTCGAATCATTAATTTAAAACAAAATGAATGAATAAGGTTCATCTCAGGACCCCCAAATGAAACAAATTTGCCTTATTTGTTGTGTTTTGCAGTTTTGTTTTAAACAAATGCACATCTCTATTATCTTGTAGAAAAATATGGTTCTTGTATGTTTCACAATGCAGTATGACTACAACAGGGGTTTGCATATGGAGACAAGCCCAGAAAAGCAGGCAACTGAACTAGGACTAGTGGACAATCCAGGAAGCTAATAGGAAGCACATTTAAAACAATTGGAGAAAATATTTTTCCCCAGCTCATAATTAAATTGTGAAATTTGTTGCAAATGACGAAAGCAGATAGTGTGGTTGGATTTAAACATTTCTGAAGGTAAAGTCCATAAACCATTGTAAGTCCATGCAGACTTGGGAAAACCACTGCTTATCCATGGTTAGGAATAAGAAGGATTGAACCTATTGTTTTGGATTTTATCTGGTACTTGTGACTTGGCTTGGCCATTGTCGGAGACAGGCTGGTCTGATCCAGTA
This sequence comes from Rhinatrema bivittatum, assembly GCF_901001135.1. Taxonomy (NCBI): domain Eukaryota; kingdom Metazoa; phylum Chordata; class Amphibia; order Gymnophiona; family Rhinatrematidae; genus Rhinatrema; species Rhinatrema bivittatum. The sequence goes on from NC_042615.1 coordinate 827,088,429, forward strand.
TGGCATTTTCTATGTTCTTATGTAATATGTAGAGCCAAGTGGAAGGAAGAGGTTTGTGGCTGTACCACAAGTCCTACCTAAAGGTGCCTCAATAACAAAAGTTGACCATGTTCATTATAGCAGATGAACTTTATCATGATTGGGACTGAGACTGTTGACTCTGAACTGAGTTTTATTTTTGAAATTTGCAAGCTGAGTTAAAGAATCAAGGGAAAGACAAACTTTGCTTTATTTTTCACTCTGTGTTGTTGTGTGTCTTTTGTTATATTGCAGATTAGAGTTACATCCCATTTCAGGAAACGTCTCCCTGTAGTATATTGGTCACTGTTTTTCTGGCTGCTGTCTTGATGTCAAGCTCTTTTTGCTGTCTCTTCCTCAGTTACATAATTAGCCAGAACTGGCCTTACAGGTTAAATATCCTTGGAATTACAGCTCCCAGAAATTTCTGTTTTAAAACAATCTTCCTTCTCTTTCTAAGGCCAATGTAATAAGGTGTGTTCAAAAACGCACAGTTTTACATCCACTAAAATATACATTTTGTGTGCATAAACCTTACTAGTCATGCAGGAAGGAGGTTTACACTCACAAAATGTGCATTTAAAACAGTGTGTACAGCTTAGTGCCCTCATATAGAAATCCCATGCAATTGAGAGCATTAAACATTACTGCCCCCCCCCCCCCCCCCCTATGCAGGGAAGTGTGCTGACCTAACAACCAGGTTTTGTTAGAGCTGGAAACTTTACTCCTGATCAGAGTAAAGATTCTAGTGCTGTGCTGGCATTTCCAGTAGGTAGAGGAGTCCCAGGAGGTCCAGTGCATCTGACCCTGTCAAGCAGCTAAAAACCCTGGATGTTCTCTAGTAGAATGAGGTAGTTCTTTATTTTCTTTCACAAACTGCATAAAGCTCCAAAATGCAAAGCCAGTTTTCAAACACTACTGACCACGCTGTTGTCAGGGGAAGTGAAAGAAACTTTGTTTAACGTTAACCACAAGGTAAAGGAGCAGACTAAATGATTTTTGGCAGAAGAACAAAATCATGTCCATGGCTCAACAATACATATTTTAACTCCATATGCAAAAGCATAACATTAGCTTACTGCATCAGGAATTAAAATATAAAGGAGCTTGTGCATTAACAAAACTGTGTGCTGAATTCCAGTGCACAGTTTTAACACTTAGCTTTCTACATCAACCTTTCTCTGTGGCACCATATTAGCCTGATGACATAATGTCAAGGAAGAGATGTCACAGATCTAAAAAAAAAAAAAGATCCTTACACATGAATCCCCCTCTCCCAAGGGAGAGAGCAGTAAAGAGCATGATACCATTTACGTGACCTGTAGCAGAGAAAAAAGAGGAGAATGCAGCTATGTAACATGAGTCGCCAGCCAAGGAAAAGCCAAAATGAGATTGAAAAGATTGCCAGACCCCTTACTGTGAAGGTGCTGAAATGACCATTGAATAGATGAGTCAGAGATTCAGATAGGGGATTTGCATTCACAGCCTCTTCGACTACTGCTGGTAATTTGCAGTGAAATATCACTAAAAATCAAAGGATTCAAACTCCTAAATTATAGAACTATGACTGGGAAAGGGATGTATGAGAAAAACAGTCCTAGGAAGCAAACAGATTCTGACCCTGACTAAGAGTAGACAGACATGTGGGTACTCAGTTCCCAGACAAGGAAAAAGAAGCCAGGCAGGATGAAAGGGTGGCATACATTCTCATCCCATGGACCTACCTGGGTTTTAGCTTTTTGGCTGAGAGAAGGTGACTTATCCAGGCTGGGTAACAGTGATAACTGAATGATTAGTTGTGAGCCTAGTGGAGCTGTAAACCCAATCTAGGGAAAACCCTCCTACCAAATGAGGTGAAACTGGGTCTCCCTTGAGCAAGGAGACCCAGTGACAGATCTGGAGTTTGAACAGTCCTCCTTGAGCAAGGGGAACCCAGTGGCAGATCCAGAGGTGGAGTGGTCCCCCAGGAGTGATGGGCAGATCAAGTGGTCCCCAGGAGGAAGGGGACCACTTGATCTGTCCATCACTCCTAGGTGCAGTTGGATCCCCCATGAGGGTGTGGATCCCAGTAGCAGTCCAGGAGGCGGAGTTGGGTCCCCTAGGAGGGCGTGGAACACAGTGACAGAGTGGGATGTGGAGTCAAGTCCACCAGGAAGGCATGAACTTGACCCCAGGAAGCAGAGTCGGGTCCCCCTGGAGAGTGTGGAGCCCAGCATTGCATGGACCTTTCAGCAGAGCGGACCTCTCAGTGGAGCAGAAAGTTACAATAGATCCCCCAAGTCAACTCTGCCCACCAGCCCAGTTGTATCTTTTCACATGGGTGAAATTTAGGATAAAAGAGGGAGAATATTAAAAATACTTGATTAAGCGGGAATGCAAGAGGTCCCTTCTATTCTACAAGGTGGTATATTGTGAGGAACAACAACCCCAAATTGCCAAATATTAAATGTTCTTGCTATCTTTTAGAAATGTATGTAGTTGTATTGCCTGTGACTACTAACCACAAGTAAATGTGTGCTGTTTGACATTCTATTAGCAATGTACATAGACATGAAGAAATGTATATACTTGCATATTCCAATAACCTGTATATATTTGTGCATAATGCCAGTCTTGTTCATAGTTCCTTTTGTTTCCTGGGTGAAGGGAGGGAAATCCCACCCACTAACACCTTCTTTCCCAGGTGGAGGCACCAGGCACCAAGAACATGAGGACCATTGGAGTCTGACGTAGTGGGGCCACTGCCAGGTCTGTCCCAGACCCAGGAATGTCCCGCCAGGAAAGCAGTCAAGGGGGATCACACACAGTTGCTCTAATAGCCCTGGATTCTTAACAGAGTGTGATACCTTTTATTGGGCCAACAAAAATATGCAAATATGTTGTATCAGGGGTGAATGTACAATTTTGGTCTCTAGAGACACTAAGGGGTAGATTTTAAAAATGTGCGTGATCGCGTACTTTTATTCGCACAACAGGCGCGAACAAAAGTACGCTGGATTTTATAAGATATGCGCGTAGCTGCGCATATCTTATAAAATCCGGGGTCAGCGCGCACAAGGGGGTGCACATTTGTGCAACCTGCGCGCGCCGAGCCCAGCGCGCTGCCTGTTCCCTCCGAGGCCGCTCCGATTTCGGAGCGGCCTCGGAGGGAACTTTCCTTCGCCCTCCCCCCACCTTCCCCTCCCTTCCCCTACTAAACCCCCCCCTTACCTTTGTTGGCAGATTTACGCCTGCTAAAAGCAGATGTAAATCTGCGCGCGCCAGCGGGCTGCTGGTGCGCCATCACCCGACCCGGGGCTGGTCCGGAGGCCTCGACCACTTTCCCGGGCCGGCGCCATGCCCCGGGCCTGCCCCCGAAATGCCGCGTCATTTCGGGAACGCCCCGTGTCGGGGGCGGGGAGGGGTGTATCGGGGCGTGTCGCCCCCTCCCCGCCCCTTTTACGTAGCCCCGGGACTTAAGTGCGTCCCAGGGCTCTGCGCGCGCCGGCGGCCTATGCAAAATAGGCGCGCCAGCGTGCAGGGCATTTAAAATCCGCCCCTAAATGTACAAGTGTCCTCTCTGGCAATTAGTCACCCTCTTCCTATTAAAGTCATAAATATAAGATTTTTAAAAATAAAATAAAATATTTAACTTAAAAAAAAAATTAAAGACCTGGCTAGTATTCCCACTGTAATGGGGGGATTTGGAAGATGAGAGGATTCTGTATAAGTGGTATGAGGTTATCATTAGAGAGTTGAAGGCAGATCAATGGGTAGTGGTGGGTTTGATGATGAAAACATATGCCCACTTATGGGTTTTTATGTTTTGATTTTATTTGTTGAGCTATGAATTATGTTGATGGTGTAAACTGCCTTGACAATCTTGCAATCAGAAGCTGGTATATAAAATAAATAAAGTCCCCTGCAGAGCATCTCTTTTTCTCTTCCCCTCAATCCCCCTGTCCAGCATCTCTGCTTCCCCATCCCCAAAGCCTTCTGATCAACAGCCTTCTCAAAGCCCCCTGCTTCGAAACCCTGTGTCTCCTCCTCCTACTCTCCCTGTTAAAGTCCACTGTTCAGCATCTCTGTTTTCTCTCTCCTCCTCAAAGCCCCCTGTTCAGTATCCATTTCTCCCCTTCCCCATGCAACATCCTGAGCATTTCACACTCTCTCTTTGGTCTTTCTCACAACCCATTTTCAGCAGTTCCTGGGGTCTGTCACCCACAGCTGCGCAGGCTAATATGTGTTTTCCTCTGGTTTTAGGCAGGTTCCATTGAGCAACACAACTGGCAATCAGCAGGACTCCATCCTCCTCTGAGGAGCCCTGATGCTCTATTTGTATGTTGTGCCATAGTGGGCCATTTCTCCTTTCCTTGTTCTCATTGCTGGAAGTTGCCAGAGGTGTATCCCTGCTATGTTGGACCATCAGCAGGCAGATCTTCTGCATCAGCCGTCAACTGCTGAAAGTAAATACAACTATTTGTTTTCCATTGAATTGCACAGTCAACTGGTTGATGCCAGTATTTTTGCCTTCAAAACATTGCACTGGAGGCAACTGCCTATGAGCAAGTCCAAGTCTGCAGTTATATATGAGCTTTCAAAACCACATAGATCCTAGTGCTGAGCCATAAAGCTTTACTTTAGTGCTTTAGCTGGACCGATGTTTTTGCATTCATTGCTAGCCCTCTGGGGAACAGCTGGAGTTTTATATATAAGCTAAATCCAAGCCGGACACAGCTGCAGGGCGAGCAGGAGCAGACTCTTAAGACAGGACTTAAATATTTTTCCTAGGAATTAACTAAACTCTAAAGGGCTATTATACAGTCACATAAATCCTTCAAAACATGATTTATGAATTATAAGCTATAAGGAAAAAGCTATGAACCAGAAGCCATGAACAACGATTATTTCATCTTTCCTCTCATGGCTTCTCTTTATCTCTCCGCTAATACAGAATGATGCAGTCAGAATCATTTTTCAATCCTGTTGTTTTGAATATATCTACTCCACTTTAGAAGTTTCTCCATTGATTTCCTATCTTTTCTACTGTTGACTTCAAAGTCCTTACAGTCTCCTTGTATAGCCTTGTGTCCACGATATGGAATTTTATAAATAATCCATAATACTCTAAAGCTAGAATCCTGCAATCAGTTTATGGTTTCTGTGTTTTATTCAACATTGAGGGATTTTTTCTTTAAAAATATATCCCAATATTTCCTTGATAGAGAAGGAGATAAACCTCCAAATTCTGAGAATAAGACAAAGGAGCACAGAGGAAAGGGCTCATGGATGTGGAGCAGGAATGACAGTGTGGCTCAACCTAGATATCTCTGAATCTTTGAATGAACCAAAGTAAAGACCCCTAGCACAAGAGATGAAAATGGTCCTGGGAGGCCAGAGAAATCAGTCTAGAACTTGATCCTCCAGAAGTCCTTAGTGGTTTTTCAAGATTGGTAATTTCTGCCAGATCCAGATCTTTGCTACCTAGAATTTACCCACAAAGACTCAGGGAAAAGTTTACAGTACCATTGCACGTGCATAGCATACATCCATATCGATCTTCCATTTTGGAGACGTATGCTTGCTGCATTCAAGTTCAAGCATGGATTTAGGAATAAATAATGTAGACAACTGCCTTCAGTGTCAAATTTTGATAGACTCTGGAGCCTTGCCACCACTTGCATGCCGCGATCCAGACCTGCCCCTGGCTGCCGCACTGCTTGTCATGGAGAGTGGTGGCAGCCCAATCCCACCACGGGAGCATCAGATTAAAAAAAAAAAAAAAACATTCTGCGCTGGGCTTGTGAACCGCCTTTCACTCCTTTACAGGCCCTGTTGTGAACTCCCACCCCCTTGCTCAAATTTCTATGGTAAGCCAATGTGGGAGGAGGGGATGGAGCCACAGCAGGGTCTGCGAGCAAGGAACAAGTGGCTCACAGGTTCCACGCTGCTTTTTGTTCTACTTTTAGCGCTGCTGCTGTGGGGTTGAGACCCCCCCCCCCCCAAACTACATGACAAGTCACACGGCAACTAGGAGGTGAGAGGGGAGGCCCTAGAGGGCAAAATGCTTATAATACTTGCCCTTTTTATAGCACTATTGGATGATGGTGAAAAGTATTCAGGCATGATATGTCCCTGCCCCAAAGAGCTTAAAAATGGGTATCTGAGGTAATTAGAGATATCGACTTGCCCAAAGTCATAAGGAGTGTTAGTGGGAGAAGCAGGGTTTGAATCCTGGCTTGCTTGGTTCTTAGCCCATTGATCTAACCACTAGGCTGCTCTTTTTCCTGCACAGGGGCAATACAGAGAGGGATCCCTCCCCTGTACTTCTGATCCACTTCGGGGGAATAGGAATCATCCCTCTCCTACCTGCACCTTTGGATTATTTCTGAGGGGACATCCTCCACCCCCCACCCCACCCCCCGTTGTCAATGGATACCCATAATTTAAAAATCAAACCCTTTTCAAACGGTGAAGCATTCTAGTAAATGCATTGGAGGTAATTGGATTCTTTATAGACTGTGTTAAACTTTTGTTGGGCTAACCCATAAGAATTATCTAAACATGTTGTACATGAGTGTTCAGAATCACATAGGTAGGTCCTCTTCTTCAGATTATCTGTCCTACGTTCCAGCTGAAGGTTTTAAACTGTCATCATTGTGTGTGGGAGAGTGGGAAGGGTCACATTGCAGAAAATTCCAAACTTAACTGGATCTGAATTCCTCCAGATTTTTAGATGCTGTATTTATTCCAGAAGTGTAGGTACATAAAGTTCCCTTTTGGCAGCATAAATAAACTGGTAATTGGTTCTTTTAAAAATCTCCCCAGCCTGTTTGAGGCCCCACAGCACAAGTCATACATGTCAATGTGCCCTAGACAAAAAACATGGGAACAGAGGGTAAAAATCAAGCTGTCAATTTAAAGAAATGATCCATAAAGTCTAGAAACATGAACTTTTTACAAATAATTCAAATTGAAAAAGCTTCTGCTTTCAGAATTTAAGAATAACAGAGAAGTAATTAGATAGCCATGCAAATATGGTAGTTATTTTCCAGGTATAAGAGGAATACATAGCATATAAAATAAAATAAATGTCTGCCAGTTTTTTCTTCCCTCCATTATTGTTTTTTGGAAAGGAATGCAGTCATCGGATAAAACCCACACACTTTGCAGCACTGAGACATCCAAATACCGAGGCAAACACTTTGCAGGACTGAGGCAAGGAAATACTATTTCATAGGAAAGTGGCTATTTGTCTTGAATCTCTAATACAATTTTTACACTACACATTTTTTACTACAAGTATTAGGTGCACCTTAATAGCAATGTGTAGTACTATAGTAACCTTAAAAAGGAAAAAGAACAGCTTTTAAACGAGAATATAGGGGAAAACCAACAGTTGCACAGCAGCACATGGTTTGGAGGGAGGTATCTTCTAAGGATTCTGGTAGACCAAGTAAGGGGTAGATTTTAAAAGAAGTGTGCACGCTTCCAGTTGGAGCAGTGGCAACTTGCGTGCACCGGCAGTCCCCCGATACAGCGGAAAATGGCAAATGACCGCTGTACTAGCTGCCTCCAGCCCTACTCCCTTGTCTGCCCCTTTCCTTCGGCCCAGCACTTCTGCATGTAATGGGAGTTACACGCATGGCCGGGCCCCTTTGAAAATGCGCGCGGCATGCGCACATGGCCCGGCCACGCGCATAACCCCCGTTTTTCACGCGCACGTTTTGAAAATCTACCTGTCAGTTAGAATATCCCAAAAGATGAAAAAAACCCAGATATATTTAAATACAGAGCATACAGATAAAAATGACTTCAAACTGCCTGTATCATCTGATAATAAGCAGGTTGGGGGTACTTATAAAAATAGAAATACAAATATGCAAATGCCAGAAGTATGAAAAATAAGACTGGAAAATTAGAATGCATTGCACTAAAGAAGACGTAATAGGCATCTCAGAAACCTGGTGAAAGGAGGATAACAAATGGGACACTGTGATAACAGGGTAGAAATTATAGTGACATAACAAGGTAGATAAAATTGGTGGAGGTGTGGCACTATATCTTAAGGATGGCATAGAGTTAAGCAGGATTCAAGTTTTGCAGGAAAAAACTACACTCTGGAATCTTTATGGTTAAAAATTCCAGGGATAAAAAGGAAGAGTATGATAATAGGGATATTTTACCACCTGCCTGGCCAGGATGAGGAAACAGACCGTAAAATGCTAACAGATATTAGACTGGCTAATAAAATGGTCTAAACAACAATAATAATGTTATGTTCTGGTATGGTTGTGAACCCTGGATCGCAGTGAGAGCTGACTCCACCCACAGGGAGGAGCCCGGTGGGGACTCACCACGATAGGCGTGGTCTCAGCAGAGAAGGACACCGTAATAATGAGACTTTATTATACTAGAAATAGGAGTAGAGCCCACTGTGGGAGTAAAGACACTGTACGAACACAAGGCCTGGACTGACAGGCAAAGCAGTTGAGGACAGAGGTCAATCCCACCTAGGGACACAAGGCCTGGATAAACAGGCACAACAATTGAAGTCAAACACTTTTAGGAACACAAGGCCCGGACTGACAGGCAAAGCAGTCAAGGACAGAGGTCAATCCCACCTAGGGACACAAGGCCTGGAAGAACAGGCAAAGCAGTCGAGGACAGAGGTCAATCCCACCTAGGGACACAAGGCCTGGATGAACAGGCACAGCAATCGAGGTCAAACACTTGTAGGAACACAAGGCCTGGATGAACAGGCACAGCAGTCGAGGACAGAGGTCAATCCCACCTAGGGACACAAGGCCTGGATGAACAGGCACAGCAATCGAGGTCAAATACTTGTAGGAACACAATGCCTGGATGAACAGGCACAGCAATCGAGGTCAAACACTTGTAGGAACACAAGGCCTGGACTGACAGGCACAGAAGTCGAAGTCAAACACTTATAGGAACACAAGGCCCGGACTGACAGGCACAGCAGTCGAGGACAGAGGTCAATCCCACCTAGGGACACAAGGCCTGGATGAACAGGCACAGCAGTCGAGGACAGAGGTCAATCCCACCTAGGGACACAAGGCCTGGATGAACAGGCAAAGCAGTCAAGGACAGAGGTCAATCCCACCTAGGGACACAAGGCCTGGATGAACAGGCAAAGCAGTCGAGGACAGAGGTCAATCCCACCTAGGGACACAAGGCCTGGATGAACAGGCACAGCAATCGAGGTCAAACACTTGTAGGAACACAAGGCCTGGATGAACAGGCACAGCAGTCGAGGACAGAGGTCAATCCCACCTAGGGACACAAGGTCCCTAGGTGGGATTGACTTCAGTCTGCTTTTGTCGGAGAACCTGCCCCGCCTTGACACTTCTGGGGAAATGTGTGCTGCTATGTTCCTGGACTTCTGTATTAACCTATGCAGGTATTCATTCTCCTTGTCATTGGACTCCAAGCCCAGAGCTGACCTCACTACCAGGTGCAGAGTGTGTGCAAACATCGGATGTTCTTAAACCGCCCATCGGTTATTGCCTTAACCATGTTTGCACCATTGTCTGTAACAAAGATCCCTGCCTGCGTTTTCCTGTCTCGCTGGTGTAGTTTCCAGACCTCCAGCATCTGCCTGATGCATGCTAGAATATTGACTGCGGTATGGGCCTGGTCCGTCAGGTGGGTGTGCAGTAAAGCCCACCTCCACCCTGATACTTCTTCAGTAATACAGCTGCTGGCTGCCCCTGCCTCAGCCATGTCCCACCAATGTGCTGTCAGAGAGAGGTAAGAGTGTGCAGCATTAATGGCGGTCCAGATATCGCAGGTGAAATGCACTCTTCCATCTGCCTTACCTAGCAGTGCTTGCAAGCAAGTGCGACACTGCTTGTACAGGCTGGGAATGACCTTTCTACTAAATGTGGTTCTGCACGGGATTTTGTAATTTGGAAGTACAACCTTCAAAAAACGCTTGAAACCCACATTCTGCACTAGCTGCAAGGGCTGGTCATCAAGGGCAATCATTTCCCCAATGCTCCTGGTTACAACTTTTGAGGCTGCCTGCCTCCTACCCCGGGATAGCGTTACAGCACTCCACCCGATGTCCTCCATGGTGGATTGTCGCTTCTGCCACATGTCAGTGGGTTGCTGGCCTGCCTGCCTGACTGCTAGAAGGGTATGAGGGCGTGGGCTGACTCTGCTGCTTTCCTACCACTGCACACTGGTTGGAAGGGGTCCCCCAACTGAAACTGTCACCTTCCCCAGATGGCAGTAATCTTGTTGGGTGTTGCCTCTTCATATGATGATTCATGCCAAAATTTGATAGATGTCCCATTTGCTTGCCTCTGCTAATATCCCTGGCACAGTAATTACACCGAGCATAACGCGGGACTTCCGTCACTTTAAAGTGTTTCCAGATTGGAGATGTCTTTTGTGATCCTCCCCTCTCTAACACCTTGGGGGTGGATGCTGGCACTGGAGTTAAGGAACTGGGTGCACCCTGAGAAGCAATGCCAGAGAGGGCATCAGTCAACCTCTGTGCCTGTACTGACTGCTCTTCCTCCTCCTCGATATCACTGTCATCTCTCCCCTGCTGCACATTTCTGGAGGCTAAGACAGGACTAACTGATTCTACCGAAGATTCATCAGCTATTACTTCTTCCGTTTCTGATGAGAAACCCACACAAGAAGATTCTTCATCTTAATCATAAGCTAACAGTGACTGTGCTACCTTGTGAACGCTAAGTGTTAGTCGAGACTTCTGTCCTCCTGCTGCTTTTGGGTGTCTACATTTTGTCGGGCATGACTCTGCCTCCCCTTCCCTCTCCTCCAAAACTACAGGGCCAGAAACAAGTGGTGGCGATGGCGATGTATCATGGTCAGATTTCATTTTTTTTGCTATGGAACTGCCATCCCCTACAAAGAGTTTAGATTGTGACAGTTGCCTTTTTAGCTGTACTGGTGTTGTTGCACTAGTGTCTTTTGGGGTGCCTCCTCTGCCAGTCCCAATAAGTCGATTGCATCTCTCTTTCCCTGACATTATGGATTTTATGTCACAGAGTGGTAATAATGCCCACTGTCCCACAATAATAATGTTCAGTCTGTTTAAAATGCCCACTGCCCACTGCCCACTGTTGCGGTGCCTGGCTGTGCACCAATGTGTGTGGCGTGTACACAGAAGCTGTTTGCTTGTAAGCACAAAAAAGGCAGGCTGCCTGGGCACTTGACTGCACAGACCCACTCAATAATAAGGTTCAGTCTGTTTAAAATGCCCACTGCCCACTGTAACTGTGCCTGGCTGTGCACTAATGTGTGCGGCATGTATACAGAAGCTGCTTGCTTGTAAGCACAAAAGAGGCAGACTGCCTGGGCACTTGACTGCACAGTCCCACCCAATAGTTAGGTTCAGTCTGTTTAAAATGCCCACTGCCCACTGTCACGGTGCCTGGCTGTGCACTAATGTGTGTGGCGTGCACACAGAAGCTGCTTGCTTGTAAGCACAAAAGAGGCAGACTACTGCCCGGGCACTTGACTGCACAGACCCAGCCTGTTCAACTTCCCAGTGAAGCCCAGCGCACTGAGAGACTAAGTAATTGAAATTAAAAAAAGCAGGAATTTTTGTCACTCCAGAAAAATGGATGAAATTGAAAATAATATTTCTCTCCAAGCCAGCCCAACACCCTAAATGGTGGTCAGTGCTAGCTGACCTAGCACAGCTTCTCTTCTCAGTCAGAGATGACCAAAATATTAAACAGCTAAAAGAAACAGGACTAATAGCTGTGGCTGACCCTGGCACTGCAGCAAAACAAAGAATATTTTTTTTTCCTTTACTAGTAGCCTATCTCTCTTAGTTCAGCCTCCTCCGTCTTCCACCCAGCCCACCTCCCCATAGCATCGCTGGAAATAACTGTGTGGCTCCTCGTGCTGCTGTTTATATACTGCTGGCTCATCAGTAAAATCCACAGAGAGCACTGAATGACAGCGCGATTGGCTGCATTCAGTGCAGCTCAGAAAATGTCAGCGCGGATACGCTGCGTTCCGGTATCCATGCCGTCCTGTCCGACCCTTTCCTGTGAGTCACTGCAACTCACAGGAAAGGGTCAGACAGGTTGGCATGATGCCGCCATTTTGTGCAAATCATAGGTAGCTCGCAGCTAATGGGGGCGAAGAAAAACGCGCGCCGCTGGGTGCACCGAACAAAACAGAAATATGTTAAATACATGGGGAGTCACGATGTGTTTTGCCTCCCCACATATTTAACAGATATGACAAAATAAGTTGCGGATCACAAATATGTGGAAAACGGATGCACACCCCTAATGTATTGACCTGGGCAAACTAAAGCCATCCCAGAATGGCCCAGCCCATGGGTCTCAAAGCTCTAAAGTGCTTCCTTGAATTTGTGAACTATTACTGACAATTCATTAAGCTAGCTGCATCTCTCACCCTCCTCATTTAAATGAAGACTGATATCAACAGTGGCATTCAGACATTCCCACTCCTCGAGGAAGTGTTCACCTGTGAACTGTACCTGCACCATCCTGATCCCTCCAAATCATTACTACTGCAGGTGGATGCTTCTACCCTCAGGGTAAGGGCTGTCCTCTTACAGCAAAACAACCACTGCACACTCATGTCCTGCTTCTATTACTCTAAAAAATTTACTCAACAGAGAGAAATTTCACTATTGGAGAACCCGAGCTGCTAACCATGAAACTTTCTTTAGATGAATAGTGACATTAGTTAGATGGGGCCAGACATGCAGTGACTATACACAGGGACCTTAAAAATCTGGAACATCTGGTGCAAGGCTCTCAGTTGCTACCTGAATCAAGCCCACGTGTCACTATTCTTTAACTGCTTTAAATATGAACTGAGATACTGACCAGCAGAAAAGAACTGATGTACAGATGCCCTCTTATGCTCCTTTGACCCGGAAGGTGCTCTAGATCCTGCACAACATATCACTGACTCTGCATAAATCGTGATTACTGTTGCAGTAATAGTGCCGCCTGAGAAAGCCATTGTTGCACTGGTGGTGGACCCTTGGCCCGAGGTGGGGTTGACGCTACCCATAGGGAAAGCCCCATGGGTCCCCACCGTCGGGAGGTGGAGTAGGCCAGGATTTGGAGGCCAACTGGAGCTTTGCCAATGCCAGCCCTTATTCCCCACAGTTTGAATCCTTGGTTTCCGGGGCCTGGTGGTCTTAGGTGGGCCTCCGTCAGACGACTCCCAGTGGAAGAAGTAGCAGGTAGCCAGGGACCAGCAGAGGTATTGGAGGGACCAAGGCAGGTACATATTAGGCAGGGGCGGCAAGGACAGGCCAGGAAGAAGGTTAGGTGATGCCTGGGCAGCAGAAGGCTGAAGCCTGACAAGGCCAAATCCAAGGAGATTCCAGAGATGAGGTCTGGAACAAGCTGGAGTCGGAGCAGGCAGCAAATCTAGAGAAGGTACAGTGAAGCAAGAGTCATGGCCGGTAATCAGTCCTGAGCATAGTCCAATGAAGCAAGGGTCAAAGTCAATAATCAGTCCTGACTTTCATGATGATCTTGGGCTGTAAAAGTGACTTTGCTATTCTGTGACTTCCCAGGAGAGTTTCTTCCCTAATCTCACTGCTCTTTCTTTCACTTAGGATTTAATTAATGATCTGCTTAAGAAGGTAAGCCTAAACTTTAGATCCTGCTAATTATTTTAAACTTGTGTAACTTTCTCAGAAAATACCTTTTTCTAACCTCTGTTTCTATTGTCTCCTGTTTGTTGACAATTTGTGCAGAAGTGGCCGGTAAAACCAACTTCCTGGTTTAACTAATTGTAAGAGTTTGTCATGAGAATGAACATCCACATCTGAAATAGTAAATGACTGCAGATATGAACCATTGACCCCATTCCCTCAAATATTCCCAGCTGAGATTCTTCCTCTCTGGTTTTCTGCCTCTTTCCATAGATGAGAATAAAACGTCCACTCACAAACCAATACCTGCTCCCCATCTCCCCTCCTTCCCCTCACCCTCATTGCCTTTACTGATCTCTCAGCCCTCTCCCCATCGCTGGCCTCTGAAATAATCTTCACCTGAATTTTACCACAACATTGGCAGAATGTGGCAATTCTGCTTCCATGAACCCCAATTCATCCTCCTCCCCCCAACATTATGCAGCTTTAGGGGAGTCCTGGGGTTCAGTGCCATCACCGTGTACATTAAACAGGAGGTTCTGGGAGGAGACCCGATCCTGCTCTAAGACAGCCTGGTTCTGTGATTGCTGTGGAGGGGGTGAGAGCTGTTTCCTGTGGGGAAAGTTTGGGGAGGGGAGCAGACGTGACTCTTACTCCAGCAAATACCTGCAGCCTCCTTCCTTACACCTGGAGTCCTCTAGGATTTCTGTTTTATTAATCAGAGAGCAGGAACGGGACCGGTATTCATTAGAGAAGTGTTGTGTGGACGAAATATGTATGAAAACAGAGAAATTATAAAAGTACAATAAAAGTTAATAAGCAGGTACAGGGAAAGCAAATAAGCAGCCAATCAGAAAGCTTCGGCAGTGCATCCAGAGCCAATAAATAATCAGGACATTCCCATACTGAAAACAGTGGAAACAAAAAGGGAATTAGCTTTTCACCCTAGTGCTCTTGGAACACCTCCCTCATTACTGGTGCCAAGCTCCCACTGATAGTTTGAGAAGGATTTTGTAAATGTAGGGCACTTAAGCAGGTTATGTGCATACACTTATACTAACTGAGCTCCAGGATATTTAGTACTGACATTTACACATAAAAACAGGTTATGTGCATACACTTATACTAACTGAGCTCCAGGATATTTAGTACTGACATTTACACATAAAAACAGGTTATGTGCCGTCACTTATACTAACTGAGCTCCAGGATATTTAGTACTGATATTTACACATAAAAACAGGTTATGTGCCGTCACTTATACTAACTGAGCTCCAGGATATTTAGTACTGACATTTACACATAAAAACAGGTTATGTGCATACACTTATACTGACTGAGCTCCAGGATATTTAGTACTGACATTTACACATAAAAACAGGTTATGTGCATACCAGTGGCGTAGCTACGGGTGGGCCTGGGTGGGCAGTGGCCCACCCACTTTCCATTCAGGCCCACCCAAATTTCTTTGCAAGACACTGCAGCCAATAAAAGCAGGCAGCATCAGCAGGCACTCAAGGGAGAAAAAAAAATAAAATCAGCTGGTGTGTTGCGGCTCCCGGTGTCCCACAGCCCCAGTAATACTTCCCTTTACATTCTTCCTGCCCTCGTGGGCCAATGGGAAACCTCCTATCTTCTTCCTGCCCTCCTGGGCCAATGGGAAACCTCCTCCCTTCTTCCTGCCCCCGTGGGCCAATGGGAAACCTCCTCCCTTCTACCTGCCCCCGCAGGCCAATCGGAAGCCTTCTTCCTGCCAGTGTAAGGAGGAAGCCTCTGATTGGCTGGTGGGGCAGGAAGAAGGGGGTCATCAGGGTGGGAGGAGTGGCAGTGTTCAAGCCGCGGGCTGGAAATGCAGGGCAGGGAGGTGACTGGGGTGTGTGTGAGAGACAGAGCCTGGGCAGGGAGGTGACTGGGGTGTGTGTGGGGTGTGTGTGAGACAGAGACTGGGCAGGGAGGGTGACTGGGGTGTGTGTGGGGTGTGTGTGGGATGTGACTGGGGTGTGTGTGAGACAGAGACTGGGCAGGGAGGTGACTGGGGTGTGTGTGGGGTGTGACTGGGGTGTGTGTGAGACAGAGACTGGGCAGGGAGGGTGACTGGGGTGTGTGTGGGGTGTGACTGGGGTGTGTGTGAGACAGAGACTGGGCAGGGAGGTGACTGGGGTGTGTGTGAGACAGAGACTGGGCAGGGAGGGTGACTGGGGGGGGTGTGGGGTGTGACTGGGGTGTGTGTGTGAGACAGAGACTGGGCAGGGAGGGTGACTGGGGGGTGTGTGGGGTGTGACTGGGGTGTGTGTGAGACAGAGACTGGGCAGGGAGGGTGACTGGGGGGTGTGACTGGGGTGTGACTGGGTTGTGTGTGAGACATAGACTGGGCAGGGAGGTGACTGGGGTGTGTGTGAGACAGAGACTGGGCAGGGAGGGTGACTGGGGTGTGTGACTGGGGTGTGTGGACTGGGGTGTGTGTGTGAGAGACAGAGCTGCTGCTCCTGGTATGTGCTTTCAAGGGAAAGGAGTAGGAGAGTTGCTGGAGATGGTAAGTAAAAGTGGCATTTTAAGTTTATTTTTCTTGATTGCCATTTTAATTATTGAGTATTATGTGATGTGTCTGCTGTTTTGAAATATTTTATTGATATTTGGACAATGTTTAATAATTTTTATGAGTTTTGTTGGATGTTATTCTGTTCATCAGCTGTTTTGAAACATTTATTAATATAGTTTTACAGTTATTTCTGTGTGGGGCTCTATAGCAGCTTGGCTTGTTCTGTTTTCCTAATAGGAGGTGTATTAGTGTTTAGGACCTGATTTAATATTTGTAGTGTTGCCTTTTCATAGATAGGGTTGTTATATGTTCCATAATGCAGGTGTAACTTTGTGCGGCTTAGTTTGTGTGCATTATTGCAGATCCTGGGACTGTCAGGTGCTATATTTCTCTTTCCATTTCTCCAGGTTTGCACTGCATGCAGAGCGGCTATTTTTTATTTTCCATTCCAGTTTCTATCTCCATATTTATAATGTGTGGTCCTTCTGTTCTTTGGTGAAGGTCGGTTCTGGGTGTGTGCCTGAGGTGAGGTATTTTACTAGCATGTAGGCAATTGTATCAATCTTATTTGTGGATGCAGAGTGTATGTTTACATGATGATAGCTTAGTAAATGACGGGGCTGCATAGCCTTTTTCTCCTGTCTACCCAGTTATCCTCTCCACACTGCTAAGGATACATCCCAGCTGTCAGCCAAAGGGTGTGACCACCTTCAAGACATCTCTTTATCCAGAACAGTCTTTTTTTCTGTTCTTCCTTTGTAAAGAAATGGGGATGAATGTCAGGAGCCCCTGGACTCGATTCAGCAAATGTCAGCATCAGAGGAAGACTAAAACTAAATAGTTGAGCCATAGGAAAGGAAAAGAAATCTTCAAAGATATATCTGTTTTATTGATACAGATTAATAAGGCATTTGCTCAATTATGGTAAATATTTTGGTACAAATTCAATGATGAAGGAACCCTCTTTCCTATTTTCTTAAACTTATCAAACGCAGTAATTCATGACCATCATAATAGGCATCATTGTGTGGTAAAGTATACCTTTGTCACTCTGCCTTATGCTTAATCATAGGTCAGTCCATATTTTTAAGTGTTTTTGTTGCTTAATTCACCCCAGTGATATACTCCAAATTTCTAGCAATAATCTTGTGTTACATCAATTCAAGGTTACTTTTGTTGAAAATTATGAACCAAACTTATCTGGATAATACAATGTTATTACTTCTTCTTAACCACCATCGACTTTGAGCTTGATGCCCTCAAATTGTCAGCAATATGAGAATTCACTATATTGCTGTTCTATGCCCGACATTGCACAATGTTTCGGACTAGCATCGAGTCCTTCTTCAAGGGCGTAATATATTCTACAGCATGGCGTATCTTGGCGTGGCATCAAGCTCAAAGTCGATGGTTGTTAAGAAGATGGTTGTTAAGAAACTGGTAAACACACAGCTTTCTGACTACCTGGAAGACCACAAGATCTTACACCCTTCGCATTATGGTTTCCGTAAATCACGCAACACGGAAACCCTCCTCATCTCACTAACAGACCATATTATTATGGGGTTAGATAAAGGACATTCCTTTTTACTAGTTTTGTTAGACATTTCGGCGGCTTTCGACACCGTCAATCACACCATCCTGTTGGATCGCCTAGCAGATATTGGCATCTCGGGATCTGTGTACAACTGGTTCAAGTCCTTCCTCAGTAATAGGACTTACAAAGTCAAAATCAATAATAAAGAGTCTCCCCTAACAAAATCTAATCTTGGCGTACCACAAGGATCTTCTTTATCCCCAACCCTCTTCAACATATACCTCCGCCCCCTCTGCCAAATGTTAACAGATCTCAATCTAATTCATTATCTGTACGCAGACGACGTACAGATTCTAATCCCCATAACAGAATCAATATCAAAAGCGCTCACCCATTGGAATAACTGCCTACTTTCCATCACTAATCTACTCAACAGCTTAAACTTGGTCCTTAACGCTTCTAAGACAGAGCTTCTCCTCATCTCTTCAAATGATAATAATATCCACCAACCAACACCATTCAACGCTCACATCACATGTAAGCAGGTTAGAGATCTTGGGGTGATTCTAGACAACCGACTAAACCTCAGGAAAATGGTCAATACAACAACGAAAGATTGCTTTTACAGATTACAGGTCCTAAAACGACTTAAACCTCTCTTATTCTTCCACGACTACAGGACAGTCCTCCAAGCGTTACTGTTCGCCAAAATAGACTACTGCAGCGCCCTTCTACTAGGACTTCCCAAATCTTCTACCAAACCTCTGCAGATGATTCAAAATGCGGCAGCAAGATTGTTAACCAGTACAAGCCGCTACGATCACATTTCACCAATTCTCAGGAACCTACATTGGTTACCAGTAAATTACAGAATTCTATACAAATCAATCACCTTAATCCATAAAACTATCCATCATCAACTTCAACTTGACCTGGAAATACCTCTCAAACTCTACTCTTCTATCAGACCAACTAGAGACATTTACAAAGGCACTCTTAATGTTCCCCCCACTAAAGCCTCACGCCTCGCTATGACCAAAGACAGAGCCTTTTCGATAGCAGGCCCATCGATTTGGAACAGTATCCCATCAAACCTCAGACTGGAGCCATGCCTTTTAACTTTCAGAAAAGGTCTTAAGACTTGGCTCTTTCAACAAGCCTTCCCTGAACCAGACATTCAATAGTTGGCCTTCATTCCTACTCGGTCTGGCACTCCATTTCTCAAAGAAAAAATAAATGGACTCAGAGACATTAAGGTTAAAATACCGTCCTTAAGTTTTTTAACTTGTACACTCTATGGTAAAATTTCTTTTACCGGCCTATCTTCCTTCCAGCTTGTTGCAAGCTTCCAAGTTCTCTCCCCTTGTTGATTGTAACTTTTTGACTTATTCCTACTTATTGTTATCTTTCGTTTACGTGAATTTGTTACTCTTTGTTTTTCCCTTTGTTAAATTGTAAACCGATCTGATATGGTAATTTTACTATGAAGGTCGGTATAAAAAACTGTTAAATAAATAAAATAAATAAAGAAGTAATAACATCGTATTATCCAGATAAGTTTGATTCATAATTTTCAACATAAGTAACCTTGAATTGATGTAACAAGATTATTGCTAGAAATTTGGAGTATATCACTGGGGTGAATTAAGCAACAAAAACACTTAAACATATGGACTGACCTATGATTAAGCATAAGGCAGAGTGACAAAGGTATACTTTACCACACAATGATGCCTATTATGATGGTCATGAATTACTGCGTTTGATAAGTTTAAGGAAAGAGGGTTCCTTCATCATTGAATTTGTAATTAGTTTGAACGTAGTTCCATCTTAAAAGTACATTGCCTTTCTGAGCTTTTTTCAAGTAGAAATATTTTGGTACAACATTCCAGAGGGTTTTAAAACATCTCACAGAATACTGTGATGTATGATGAGATATCTGTCTTTATAGTAGACTAGTATATGGTTCTTTGTAAGTTATGAGATACTGCCACTTGAGATCTCTTTAAGTATAATTGAAATGCTTTCATAACTATATATTAGGTTTAGCATTGGTAGCTGCTTGAAGTAATTTAGTTTAAAATATTAAAAGTATAACAGCTGTAGCAGATTATTTAGAAATCTATTGTCAGGTGTGTGTGTGTGAAAGTATTTATCAATAAGAATATGAATTCCATGGCTCAGACTTTTAGTGCCCACCCATGTTAACCTTGGGCCCAGCCAAAAATTCATTTCTGGCTACGCCACTGGTGCATACACTTATACTGACTGAGCTCCAGGATATTTAGTACTGACATTTACACATAAAAACAGGTTATGTGCATACACTTATACTAACTGTGCTCCAGGCTATTAAGTACTCACATAAAAACAGGTTATGTGCATATACTTATAATAACTGAGCTCCAGGATATTTAGTACTGATATTTACTAGGGATGTGAATCGTTTTAGGACGATTAAAATTATCGTCCGATAATTTTAATATCGTCTTAAACCGTTATGGAACACAATACAATAGAGATTCTAACGATTTATCGTTATAAATCGTTAGAATCATGAGCCGGCACACTAAAACCCCGCTAAAACCCACCCCCGACCCTTTAAATTAAATCCCCCACCCTCCCGAACCCCCCCCCCCCAAATAACAAACATTTCCTTGCCAAATCCTACCTCCTTCAATCCCCCACCCCCAAATGACTTAAATTACCTGGGGGTCCGGAACGGCAGCGGTCCGGAACGGGCTCCTGCTACTAAATGTTGTTGTCTTCGGCCGGCGCCATTTTCCAAAATGGCGCCGAAAAATGGCGGCGGCCATAGACCAACAGGATTCTACGGCAGGAGGTCCTTCCGGACCCCCGCTGGACTTTTGGCAAGTCTTGTAGGGGTCAGGAGGCCCCCCCCAAGCTGGCCAAAAGTTCCTGGAGGTCCAGCGGGGGTCAGGGAGTGATTTCCCGCCGCGAATCGTTTTCGTACGGAAAATGGCGCCGGCAGGAGATCGACTGCAGGAGGTCGTTCAGCGAGGCGCCGGAACCCTCGCTGAACGACCTCCTGCAGTCGATCTCCTGCCGGCGCCATTTTCCGTACGAAAACGATTCGCGGCGGGAAATCGCTCCCTGACCCCCGCTGGACCTCCAGGAACTTTTGGCCAGCTTGGGGGGGGCCTCCTGACCCCTACAAGACTTGCCAAAAGTCCAGCGGGGGTCCGGAAGGACCTCCTGCCGTAGAATCCTGTTGGTCTATGGCCGCCGCCATTTTTCGGCGCCATTTTGGAAAATGGCGCCGGCCGAAGACAACAACATTCAGTAGCAGGAGCCCGTTCCGGACCGCTGCTGTTCCGGACCGCCGCTGGGCCACCAGGTAATTTAAGTCATTTGGGGGGGGGTTCGGGAGGGGGGGGGATTTAATTTAAAGGGTCGGGGGTGGGTTTTAGCGGGTTTTAACGATTTTAACGATATATCACGATATTTTACCCCCCCAAACGGCAACAGTACGATTCCCTCCCCCTCCCAGCCGAAATCGATCGTTAAGACGATCGAGGACACGATTCACATCTCTAATATTTACACATAAAAACAGATTATGTGCATACACTTATACTAACTGAGCTCCAGGATATTTAGTACTGACATTTACAAATAAAAACAGGTTATGTGCATACACTTATACTAACTGAGCTCCAGGATATTTAGTACTGACATTTACACATAAAAACAGGTTATGTGCATACACTTATACTAACTGAGTTCCAGGATATTTAGTACTGACATTTACACATAAAACAGGTTATGTGCATACACTTATACTAACTGAGCTCCAGGATATTTAGTACTGATATTTACAAATAAAAACAGGTTATGTGCATACACTTATACTAACTGAGCTCCGGGATATTTAGTACTGACATTTACACATAAAAACAGGTTATGTGCATACACATACTAACTGAGCTCCGGGATATTTAGTACTGACATTTACACATAAAAACAGGTTTTGTGCATACACTTATACTAACTGAGCTCCAGACTATTTAGTACTAGGGATGTGAATCGTTTTTTGATGATTTAAAATATCATCCGATATATTTTAAATCGTCAAAAATCGTTAGAGGCGCTATATAATAGGAATTCCCCCGATTTATCGTCAAAAATCGTAAATCGGGGGAAGGGGGAGGGCGGGAAAACCGGCACACTAAAACAACCCTAAAACCCACTCCGACCCTTTAAAATAAATCCCCCACCCTTCCCAACCCCCCCCCCCCCCCCCAAATGTCTTAAATTACCTGGGGTCCAGTGGAGGGTCCCGGTGTGATCTTCCACTCTCAGTCCACGGGTGCATTGATAGAAATGGTGCCGGCGCCATTTTGGTTCCCGTCCCCCAAATTCACGAGCGTAGGAGATCGCTCCCGGACCCCCGCTGGACCCCCAGGGACTTTTGGCCAGCTTGGGGGGGCCTCCTGACCCCCACAAGACTTGCCAAAAGTCCAGCGGGGGTCCGGGAAAGACCTCCTGCACTCGAATCGTGTTGCCGTATTGCAAAATGGCCATATGGCCGGCAACACGATTCGAGTGCAGGAGGTCATTCCCGGACCCCCGCTGGACTTTTAGCAAGTCTTGTGGGGGTCAGGAGGCCCCCCCAAGCTGGCCAAAAGTCCCTGGGGGTCCAGCGGGGGTCCGGGAAAGACCTCCTGCACTCGAATCGTGTTGCCGTATTACAATATGGCCATATGGCCGGCGCCAGTTTGCAAAATGGCGCCGGCAGTACGGCAACACGATTCGAGTGCAGGAGGTCGTTCCCGGACCCCCAGGGACCCCCAGGGACTTTTGGCCAGCTTGGGGGGGCCTCCTGACCCCCACAAGACTTGCCAAAAGTCCAGCGGGGGTCCGGGAACGACCTCCTGCACTCGAATCGTGTTGCCATCCGGCCGACGCCATTTTGCAAAATGGCGCCGGCCATATGGCCATTTTGTAATACATCAACACGATTCGAGTGCAGGAGGTCGTTCCCGGACCCCCGCTGGATTTTTGGCAAGTCTTGTGGGGGTCAGGAGCCCCCCCCAAGCTGGCCAAAAGTCCCTGGGGGTCCAGCGGGTGTTCGGGAGCGATCTCCTACGCTCGTGAATTCGGGGGACAGGAACCAAAATGGCGCCAGCGCTACCTTTGCCCTGTCATATGACAGGGCAAAGGTAGCGCCGGCGCCATTTCTATCAACGCACCCGTGGACTATGGAAGATCACACCGGGACCCTCCACTGGACCCCAGGTAATTTAAGACATTTTGGGGGGTTCGGGAGGGTGGGGGATTTATTTTAAAGGGTCGGGGTGGGTTTTAGGGTTGTTTTAGTGTGCCGGTTTTCCCGCCCTCCCCCGATTTACGATTTACACGATATTTAAAAAAACAAAACCGCGTCGATTCGATTCCCCCCCCCAAGCCAAAATCGATCGTTAAGACGATCGATCACACGATTCACATCTCTATTTAGTACTGACATTTACACATAAAAACAGGTTATGTGCATACACTTATACTAACTGAGCTCCAGGATATTTAGTACTGACATTTACACATAAAAACAGGTTATGTGCATACACTTATACTAACTGAGCTCCAGGATACATTTCCTCAGAAAAACAGGTAGTCCCAGCGGCTGGACTCCTACAGGCTCCTCCCGGGGGAGCATCGGCTTCCAGGGTGAAGCACGTCCAGCTCCTGCCAGGCATCCGCCTCCCGGCCGTTGCCATCTTTAAAGATGGCGCCGGCCATCCAGTGCTCCTACCATGTGACAGGAGCCTGCCAATGGCACGGATACCCTGTCACATGGTAAGGGCAAAGGGCCATCGGCGCCATCTTTATGA
This sequence comes from Rhinatrema bivittatum, assembly GCF_901001135.1. Lineage (NCBI taxonomy): Eukaryota > Metazoa > Chordata > Amphibia > Gymnophiona > Rhinatrematidae > Rhinatrema > Rhinatrema bivittatum. The sequence continues at coordinate 827,112,011 of NC_042615.1, forward strand.
GTGGCAGCCGACGGCCCGAGAACAGGAGATCGCTCCCGCGACCACCACTAGACCACCAGGTCATTTTAAAATGTTTTGGGGGGCTCGGGAGGGTGGGGGAAGCTAAGGGGTCATTTTGAAAGGGTCGGGTGGGGGTTTTTTTTATCGGGCCATCGGCGCCATTTTTGAGTGGCAGCCAAAATGGCGCCGATAGCCCGAGAGCGGGAGATCGGTCCCCGCGCCCCCACTGGACCACCAGGTAATCGTTAAAAGTTTTGGGGGGGGTTCGGGAGGGTGGGGGAAGGTAAGGGATTGATTTTAAAGGGTCGGGCCTCACAAAAACCGAAGTGGTATGCACTAGTGCATGAACTCCGGTATATAAAAGCCTTTAAATAAATAAAATAAATAAATTAAAAAAAAACAAACGATGTGAATCGGAACCAGATTTTTCCCCCCCTCTAGCCGAACCCGATCGTTAAGACGATCGGGCACACGATTCACATCTCTATAGTCCATCTCTCCCCAGTCTCCCACAGGTCGGCCCAAGGGTCCACTAAACAGCTTATTCACAACAGATTGCAAGGATCCCAGGATCTTCCTGGGTTGGCTCTGCAGCTACAACAGCAACAGCAATACCTGGATGTCCTGGCCGGCTCCGTTGGGCAACTGGCTGCCCGAATGGATGCCAGCGATACTCGTTCTTTGGCTGCTGTGGGCTCAAGACCCGAGGATGCAGCCTCACCCATGACTCAGCTGCCACCACCCGCTCGCTACGCTGGAGATGCTAGGATCTGCCGTGGGTTCCTGAACCAGTGTTTCATACGCTTCTCCCTATTGTCCTGGCAGTTCCCCACAGATTCCGTTAAAGTAGCGTATATCCTCTCACTGCTTGATGGGAAGGCCCTGGTGTGGACCTCTCCCCTTTGGGAGCGTAACGACTCCTCCCTGGACGACTTGCAGCAGTTTGTCTCCAACTTCCATCAAGCCTTTGACGAACCGGCCCACCTGGCCTCAGCCACGTCTGAGTTGCTATAGCTTCGCTAAGGATCCCGCTCCCTGGCGGACTATGCAATGGACTTTAGAACTCTCGCTCAGGAAGTAGGTTGGCTGGACGACAGCCTTAAGGCTATCTTCTTGGAAGGGTTGTCAGGGCTCATCAAGGATGAAATCGCCACCCGAGATCTCCTGGAAGATCTTAATGCCCTCATTGACATGGCTGCCCGCATCGATCACAGCCTGCAACAGCGAGCACGAGAGATACGCACAACAAAGCACAGTCCTGCCCGTAGTTCCTCACGTCCGCTGATTTCCCCAAGGCCTGCCCGTCCTAATGTTCCTGCCTCTGAGCCCATGCAGTTGGGATGTGCCCCACTCTCCTCCAAGGAGAGACAACGCCGCTGCTCGATGGGCCTGTGCCTCTACTGCGGGCAGAAGGGCCATTTCTTGGCACGCTGCCAGGAGCATGCGGAAAACTCCAGAACCTAGGATGTCGAGAGGAGCTCGTCTTAGGTTGTGCTACAGCTCCTCAAAGCATGATACCCATTACTTTGGAATTTCCTGGAGGGTCTTTGAAAACACCTTCCTGGATTCCGGAGCCGGGGGTAATTTTATCCAGCAGAATGAGAGGTTCCGCTTCGAATTTCCTCCATTCAAGGGACGCTCCTTCCAGGTCATATATTGACTTCCAAGGCTCCCATCACAGTCCGCACCGAGGCAATCCACTTGGAGGAGATAGCCTTCCTGATTCTTGAAAAGGCTGTCCACCCTGTGGTGCTAGGGCTGCCATGGATCCAAAACCACTCGCCTGTGATCCAGTGGTATACTCTGCAAATCACTAAGTGGAGTCCCTATTGCCTCTCTCATTGTATGAAGGTTCCTAAGCCTCCAGCACTCCTGCTTTTGCACTCCGCCCTTGGACCTCCAGCTGCATACGAGGACTTTACCGAAGTCTTCTCGAAAACTAAGGCAGAAATTCTCCCGCAGCACCATCCATATGACTGTGCTATTGACTTGCTGTCCGGAACCATGCCACCTCGGGGTAGGGTGTACCCCTTGTCCCTTCCCGAGACACGGGCCATGTCCGAATACATCACAGAGAATTTGGCGAAAGGATTCATTCGCCCGTCAAAATTGCCCGCCGGGGCGGGATTCTTTTTCGTCAGCAAGAAAGATGGCTCCCTGAGGCCCTGTATCGACTACTGAGGGCTCAACGCGATTATAAAATGGGACCGCTATCCTCTCCCGTTAATCCCAGAGCTACTTGATAGGCTCCAATACGCAAGATTCTTTACTAAACTGGATCTACACGGGGCCTACAACTTAGTTAAAATCCGCCCCGGAGACGAATGGAAGACCGAGTTTAATACCAGGGATGGGCATTACGAATACCTCGTAATGCCCTTCGGCCTTTGTAATGCCCCAGCGGTCTTCCAGCACCTGATGAACGAGGTGCTACGGTATTTACTCAACACCTGTGTGATCGTCTACCTCGATGATGTCCTGATTTACTCCTGTGACCTGCCTACGCACCGCCAGCATGTCCGCCAGGTGCTCCAAATACTCAGAGAGCACAGCTTATATGCTAAGCTTGAGAAATGCAGCTTTGAAAAAACCTCCTTGCCATTCCTGGGGTATATTGTTTCGGCTGACGGCTTCCAAATGGACCCAGAGAAAGTCGTTGCAATAAAAAACTGGCCACGGCTGAGGGGCCTCAAGGCATTGCAACGCTTCCTCAGCTTTGCTAACTTTTATCGGCATTTCATCCCCGGGTACTCTCGCATTGTGGCTCCTTTGACTGCGCTCACCCGGAAGGGAGCCAATGCGGTGTACTGGCCTGCCCAAGCCTGCCAAGCCTTCGAGGATCTTAAAAAGCCCTTCCTGCAAGACACACGCCTCTGCCATCCTGATCCCAGTCGGCCATTCGTAGTCGAGGTTGATGCCTCGAACGTCGCTGTCGGAGCTGTGTTGAGCCAACACTCCGACACAGGACAGCTTCTCCCGTGTTCCTACTACTCACGGAAGTTTTCCCCGGCCGAGAGTAATTACTGTGTCGGCGACAAGGAACTGCTCGCTGTGAAACTCGCCCTGGAGGAATGGAGGCAGTGGTTGGAGGGAGCCAACCACTCCTTCACCATTTACACGGACCATAAGAATCTCTCATTCCTACGCCAAGCCCAGCACCTGAACCCGAGACAAGCTTGGTGGTCCTTGTTCTTTGACCGGTTTCATTTTACTCTTCGATATTGTCCTGGCTCAAAAAATGTGCGAGCAGACGCCCTGTCACGGTCCACCAAGGTTGAAGAGACTCCAGAGACAACCCAGTACATTTTAGACCTTAAGAAGGTGTGTCTCGCCACCACCTCCGTGTCTTCCGAGGAAAAGACCGTTGTCCCACGCCACTCCTGAAGGGCCGTGCTGGTTTGGGCCCATAAATCCCTCACAGGAGGGCATGTGGGCTGCACCAGGACTTTAGACCTCCTCAACCGGTACTATTGGTGGTCAACGGTAAGACAAGATGTTCGTTTCTTCGTGGACTCTTGTCCCACCTGCGCATTACAGAAACCGCTTGTCGGGAAACCTATAGGATTGTTACACCCTTTGCCCATCCCGGTGGAGCCCTGGACCCATATCTCCACTGACTTTGTGGTGGACCTCCCAGCATTGGACGGGAACACGGTCATCTGGGTAGTTGTGGACCGGTTCTCCAAAATGGCACATTTTGTCCCCTTGTCAAAATTGCTTTCAGCTCCCGACTTGGCTAATTTATTTGTTCAACACGTGTTCCGACTTCATGGTCTTCCCCAGGACATAGTATCGGACCGAGGACCACAATTCACTGCCCGTTATTGGAAGGCTTTATGTAAACGCCTCAATGTCCAATTGAGTCTCTCATCAGCCTTCCACCGCCAGAGTAATGGGCAGACAGAACATACGAACCGGACTTTGAAGACCTTCCTGCATTCCTTTGTAAACGAAAGACAAGACAATTGGGCCAAGCTACTCCCATGGGTGGAATTTTCATACAACAATCATACACACTCTGCTACAGGAAGTTCCCACTTCCTAGCTGTCTATGGGAAACAACTTCGGCCACCCTTGCCCTCGCCTGAACCCAGCGCACTGCCAGCAGTGCAACTCTCCGCCTGCCAGCTACTTGCCCTCTGGACATCCATCCAAAACAAAATGCAAAGAGCTGCCCATGCTGCCAAAAAATGGGCATACAGCCATCGTCAGCAGCACCAGTCTACTTCCCTGGGGACCGCGTTTGGCTGAGTACAAAGAATCTACAACTTCAGATTCCTTCCCGCAGACTCGCCCCCAGATTCTGTGGACCATTCCGCATTGCCGAGCGCGTAGGAGCTGTTTCCTATCACTTGCGCTTACCCTCCTCTATGCATGTACACAATGTCTTCCATGTGTCGCTTTTGAAGCCTCTCATTCTTTCCAGGTACCGTCTCCGGGCTCCCGATGCTGCAGATCCTTCTGTGCCAGGAGACACCACCTACCAAGTCCGGGCGGTTCTTGATGTCAGATTCCATCAATGTCGGTGGGAGTACCTACTCACCTGGAAAGGTTGTGGACCTGAGGATAACACATGGGAGCCAGCCCGCAACATTCTTGATAAGGAGTTGTTGAAAGCATTCCATCAAGACCATCCAGGAAAACCCGTGCCTGCTAAAAGGGGGAGTAAGAGAGGAGGTACTGTTTCAGTCCCAGTCACGACGGTCGCGACTCGGACCTTACCTCCTTGGTCCCAGTCTGTCTCCGAGGGTCTTCAGCCTGTTTTTCGGCGTCCCCACGGGGGGGACGCCACCGAGAAGCCCTTCCTGGACGCCTTCTTCTTAGGCGCGCGTGCGCGCACAAGCCGCGCTTATGAAGACCTTTTCCCACCACTGAAGGCTCCGCCTTACCCTGACATCAGACGCTGCGGCCTATGTAAGGCTGCCGCAGAGCCAAGGACTTTGCCTTGCAACAGGGTTCCTTGCAGTTCTCTGTTGCGCCGAGCCCTGGAGCGTGCTATTGCGTTAGCAGCTCCGTTCCTGCTTGAGACTTGCTACACTTCCATGCCCAAGTCTTGCTTCAGTTCTGGCTTGCTTGCAGTAACCTGTCTTGCTTCAATTCCAGCTTGTTTCCAGTAGCCAGTCCTGCTTCAGCTCCTGCCTGGTTCCAGTAACCAGTCCTGCTTCAGTTCCTGCTTGGTTCCAGTAACCAGTCCTGCTTCAGTTCCAGCCTGCTTCAGTTCCTGCTTGAGTCCGGATCCCTGCCTGCCTGCTTCAGTTCCAGCTTCCGAGATCTCCTAAGTCCCAGCGGCCAGACTCCTACGGGCTCCTCCCGGGGGAGCACTGGTTTCCAGGGTGAAGCACGTCCAGCTCCTGCCTGGTATCCGCCTCCCAGCCTGTCATCAACAGAGACTATAGTCCATCTCTCCCTAGTCTCCCACAGGTCGTCCCAAGGGTCCACTAAACAGCTTGCTCACAACAATTTACATATAAAAACACATTATGTGCATATACTTTTACTAGCTGAGCTCCAGGAAATTTAGTACTGACATTTACACATAAAAACAGGTTATATGCATACACTTATACTAAATGAGCTCCAGGATATTTAGTACTGACATTTACACATAAAAACAGGTTATGTGCATACACTTATACTAACTGAGCTCCAGGAAATTTAGTACTGACATTTACACATAAAAACAGGTTATATGCATACACTTATACTAAATGAGCTCCAGGATATTTAGTAGGGATGTGAATCAGCCTTTGGACGATTGAAAATATCGTCGATATTTTCCAAATCGTCAGAAATCAGGTGCTCCCCCAAAACGATAGGAAAACCCTACGATATTGATCATGGGGGTTCACTTATCGTTTTGGGGAAGGGCGTGAAAAATGGCACACAAAAATAACACCTAAACCCACCCCGACCCTTTAAAACTAGTCCCTTAGCTTCCCTCACCCTCCCGACCCACCAAAAACATTTTACAGGTACCTGGTGGTCCAGTGGGGGACCCGGGAGCGATCTCCCGCTCCCGGGCCATCGGCAATCTCCCCCCCGCTGAATGACCTCCTGCAGTCGATCTCCTGCCGGCGCCATTTTCTGTACGGAAAATGATTCGCGGCAGGAGATCGCTCCCAGACCCCCGCTGGACCCCCAGGGACTTTTGGCCAGCTTTGGGGGGCCTCCTGACCCCCACAAGACTTGCCAAAAGTCCAGCGGGGGTCCGGAACGACCTCTTGCAGTCGAATCATGTTGGTCTATGGCCGCCGCCATTTTGCGGCGGCCATTTTGCAAAATGGCGCCGGCTGAAGACAACGCGATTCAATAGCAGGAGACCGTTTCGGACCGCCGCTGGACCCCAGGGTAATTTAAGGCATTTGGGTGGGGGGATTTAATTTAAAGGGTCGGGGTGGGTTTTAGGGGGTTTTAGTGTGCCGGTTTTCCTGCCTTCCCCCGATTTAGCTACGGACCGCTGCTGGACCCCAGGGTAATTTAAGGCATTCGGGAGGGTGGGGATTTAATTTAAAGGGTCGGGGGTGGGTTTTAGGGGGTTTTAGTGTGCCGGTTCACGATTTTAACGATTTTCACGATACTCTAAACACCCAAACGGCGACAATACGATTCCCTCCCCCTCCCAGCCGAAATCGATCGTTAAGACGATCGAGGACATGATTCACATCTCTAATAAAAACAGGTTATGTGCATACACTTACACTAACTGAGCTCCAGGATATTTACTACTGACATTTACACATAAAAACAGGTTATGTGCATACACTTATACTAACTGAGCTCTAGGATATTTAGTACTGACATTTACACATAAAAACAGGTTATGTGCATACACTTACACTAACTGAGCTCCAGGATATTTACTACTGACATTTACACATAAAAACAGGTTATGTGCATACACTTATACTAACTGAGCTCCAGGATATTTAGTACTGAATTCTACACATAAAAACAGGTTATGTGCATACACTTATACTAACTGAGCTCCAGGATATTTAGTACTGACATTTACACATAAAAACAGGTTATGTGCATACACTTACACTAACTGAGCTCCAGGATATTTAGTACTGACATTTACACATAAAAACAGGTTATGTGCATACACTTATACTAACTGAGCTCCAGGATATTTAGTACTGACATTTACACATAAAAACAGGTTATGTGCATACACTTACACTAACTGAGCTCCAGGATATTTAGTACTGACATTTACACATAAAAACAGGTTATGTGCATACACTTATACTAACTGAGCTCCAAGATATTTACTACTGACATTTACACATAATTACAGGTGATGTGCATACACTTATACTAACTGAGCTCCAGGATATTTAGTACTGACATTTACACATAAAAACAGGTTATGTGCCGTCACTTATACTAACTGAGCTCCAGGATATTTAGTACTGACATTTACACATAGAAACAGGATACATGCATGCACGCTGTATCCAGGCCTATTTTAGAACTGATATTTCTTACACACATATAACCAAGTTATGTGCCTATGTTGACATATACTGAGCTGTGGGATCTCAGGGACATCTTGTTAGTGCAGTGAATTACAGAGCTGGATTAGAAGGATCCACCACCATTCCCCAGGGATACATAAATAAACATCAAAATCCCAAAATCCCAGACTGGGGCATGAGATGTATCCACACTTTCCCTGTGCTGTTTAGATCTTTACATTCTGCAATCTGTCTATTTTATTGTATAATCCAACCAAATACTAATTCCAATATGGGAATTCCGGTTTTCGTTGGTAAATGAGCTAAATATTTCTGCTAATATTTTCATCCTATAATATAATTTTGAAAAATCTTTTATAGCCCAATATATAATTCAAAAACCACATGGAGCCTAGAAAGAATCCAGGAGTGTGAGAGAGAGTCTTTTGCTAATCTTGGGGGTTTTTTTACTTCAGATCCTAAGATATGGGTCTGACCTCTCCTGATCACATCTGTAACACAGATCCCACTGTGACTCTCTCACCCGGAGGCTCTAATCAGGAAGGTTTTAATGCAAAAGCAAATCCTCAGACTGGACAGAAGTCTCATGGTGATCAGGAGTTTGTTTCTCACCCTGGTGTCTCCCCTGTAAAGTGACTTTTATTTATTTATTTATTTATTTAAGTTTTTTTATATACCAACATTCAAGACAGTGGTCCCATCATGCTGGTTCACAAGAAACAGGGGTGAAACTTTACCATTTAACAAAAGTGCAAAAAAAGCAGTTACATATAACAAGGACAACAATAACTTGGAATGAGAAGGGAAATAAAGATTAGATAGTGAAATATAAGTATAAATAACATTTTGAAAGGTGGCTATTAACGCTAATACTAGCGGAGCTTGTTGCGTGAAGGGAGATTAGATGGGGTTGGAGTTAGGAAAGGCCTGCGTGAACAGCTACGTTTTGAGTCTTATCTTGAATGTTGAGATGTTGGGTTCCATTCTAAGATCCGGGGGAATGGAGTTCCATAATGTTGGACCGGCTGTGGAGAATGCCCGATCTCTAAGCGTGATGTGTCTGGTAGTCTTGGCTGGAGGTACTTGAAGTGATCCTTTGTAAGCATCTCTTGTCGGTCTTATGGAACGGTGTAATCGGAGGGGAATATGGAGATCGATTGGGGCTAATTGATGGATGTTTTTGAAAATGGTGAGAATGGCCTTGTAGATTATTCTGAAGTGGATGGGCAGCCAGTGGAGGTCCATCAAGATAGGTGTTATGTGTTCTCTTCTCCTGGTGTTGGTGAGTATACGGGCGGAGGCATTTTGTACCATTTGTAATGGTTTGGTGTGTGATGAAGGGAGACCAAGCATGATGGTGTTGCAATAGTCCAGCTTTGCGAAAATGATTGATTGTAGGATCGTGTGACTTCCCAGGAGAGATTCTCCCTAATCTCACTGCTCTCTTTCTTTCATTTAGCTTAAGTCTGGCCAGATGCCTCCTAAGGTAAGCCTAAACTTTAGCTACTGATAATTATTCACATTAATTTGAGCGAGATGCAAATTTGTGTTTCTTTCTCTCCTGTCTATTGACAATTTCACTGAAAAATGACTCGTAAAACCCTGCAATCACAGATTATAAACGCTTGTATTCCTTACAATATTTATGTGTGTCTATTATATTGTGTGATGCCAGCAAGCACTGTTTGCATCTTATGATACTTCAGGTTTCCATTGGTAAATGTGCTGAAGATTTCTTTCACATCCCACAATAAAATGCTAAAACAGAATCCAAAGGATGATGATAGGAAAACCAGGAGAGGGTGAGAGCGTCTGCTGCGGATCCTCAGATCTGGGTCTGATATCTCCTGATGTGGGATGTTACTTTTACATGGAGATCACATCATGTCATGCACTGTAACACAGATCCCACTGTGACTCTCGCACCCGGAGGCTCTAATCAGGAAGGATTTAATGCAAAAGCAAATCCTCAGACTGGGCAGAAGTCTCATGGTGATCAGGAGTTTGTTTCTCACCCTGGTGTCTCCCCTATAAAGTGACTTTGCTATTCTGTGACCTTCCCAGGAGAGATTCCCCCTAATCTCTCTGCTCTCTTTCTTTCATTTAGTTTGGTCATTTCATAAAGTAAGCCCAAACTTTACATCCTGCTAATTATTCACAGTAATTGTTTTTGGTTTAAAACTTGTGTAACTTTCTCAGAAAATTCCTTTTTCTAACTTCTGTTTCTATTGTCTCCTATTTGTTGACAATTAGTGTCAGAAATGGCCGCTAAACCAACTTCCTGGTTTTACTAATTTTAAGAGTTTGTAATCAGAATGAAACATCCACTTCTGAAATAGTAAATGATTGCAGATATGAACCATTTACCCCCTCCCCCAACATTAGGCAGCTTTAGGGGAGTCCTGGGGTTCAGTGCTGTCACCGTGTGCATTAAACTGGAGGTTCTGGGAGGAGACCCGATCCTGCTCTAAGACAGCCTGGTTCTGTGATCGCTGTGGAGGGGGTGAGAGCTGTTTCCTCTGGGGAAAGATTGGGGAGGGGAGCAAACGTGACTCTTACTCCAGCAAATACCTACAGCCTTCTTCCTTACACCTGGAGTCCTCTAGGTTTTCTGTTTTACTAATCAAAGAGTAGGAATGGGACCCATCTTCATTAGAAAAATATTGTGTGGGAGCATGGAAATATAGAAAGTATCATAGTGGTGCAATAGAAGTTAATAACCAGGTACAGTCAATGCCAATAAGCAGCCAATCAGAAGCTTCTGCAGTGCAATCAGAGCCAATAAGTAATCAGGACTCTCCCATAGTGCAACCAGAGGAAACGAGCAGTGAGTTAGCTTCTCCCCATGGTGCCCTTGGATCATCCCCATCATTAATAGAGATCCACTCTCACTGATCCCTTCAGAAGATTTTGTATTTTTCTGTCTCAGACTGACCCTGCTCTGTATTTATTGCTCTTATTCTCTCTTTCAGTGAGTCCTGGTCCATACCTGAATATCAGCCGATGGATCTGCAAAGTGATGGCTGACGGCTGAATCCTCTCTGCTCCTTCCTGCTCAGTACAAGGGATCTTCTTCCATTTCTGCTGGCACACGAAGCATCTTCTCCTCCAGAGACTTCTCATGATTCTGCTCTCCCTTGTATCGCTTCTTCAATAAATCAAAAGCATTCACATTCCTGATTCTTCTAATTTGTTCCTTTTCTCACATCAGGGAAACGGGTGATTTGAGGACACTGTGATTTAGGATTTCATATTTCCCCTGGTATCTAGATTTTTTTTTTAATATTCTTTGTTCACATGACAAAAAATATTCCATGAAAAATGTTGTATAGGAGAACAGAGAGAGATTTGTCACCAAACAATGCAGGACTGTCCAGACTTATTGTTCACGGAGCTTGCATTAAACAGCAGCTGTCACGCTAGCACATTTTATTTAGACTAGAAACCCACCCTTTCACTCTCCCCCATTAACTCCTTCCAGACCACACATTCTAACATCCACACATCACATCCCTAATCCCTCCCTGTCTCCCCCAGCAAGAGATATTTAATTTACCATTTAACTGTGGAACCCCTGTGAGGATTGTGCCTGGATAACACTAGGCATGTGCAGAAGGCACGGATTCGTTTGATTTGGTATTCGTATTCATCGGGACCCAAATACATTGCATTCGTTCAATGGGGAACCCGATCCATTGATAAGTTTTATTCATTTTCCGATTCCCATTAAAGTCAATGGGGGAAGTATTTGCAGCCTATTTTTGGCTGCAGAATTGGGGTTTTCCTATCAATTGTGATGAAACTTCTGGGGAGCAATCATCAGAACAAGAAAAGAGCTCCAAGGTACTTAGACTGTGGCAAAGTGGCACCAAAGTGACATGAATAGCTTAACGCACTGTAAAGGGGAAAAGGGGTACCAGAAGTGGCAAGAGTGCTTTAACAGAGGTGCAAAGCAGCAGCGGCAGCATCAAAAACACATCACAGCTTCAAAAGAGAGCACCGATAGCAGATGCATGAACCCTCGAAGGCAGAATGACAGGCAAAGTGGCAAGATAAGTGGAAATGACATCCTACAGCACAATGAAGGGGGAACTTAGCAAGCAGAAAGACTAGCACCAACACACTGAGGAACCATGAGAGTGGCAAGAACACCATAAGGAGTTGAGTCAGTCATCCGGTGTATGACAGAGTGACAGAAAGCTGATGGGGCAAGACAGGCTGGCAGAGCCGAGGTAGTCAGGTCCCTGTGGTTTTCATAGGGGCAAGACAGGCTGGCCCCAGGTAGAGTTCCTTTTCCCTTGAGCAGGAAAGGGCTCCTTAGAATGGGTTTGCCCCTAGAGTGGGGTGTTTCCATTGGCGTCTAGTGAGCTTTCATTTTAAAAATCTGGTAGACATACAAATGAGAATATTCATGGCAGAGGTGGAGGAGGTTTCCATGTGAACAGCGGTTCAACATGGGTCAGCGGGAGATAAGAGATAGGCTGGCTCCAGCCGGGGAAAGTTACCTTTCCTTTGATCAGGAAAGGGCTCCTGGATGGTCAGGCACAGTGTTAGAGGTCAAACACTTTTAGGGACATAAGGCCTGGACGGACAGGCACAGTATTAGAGGTCAAACCCTCATAGACACATTAGCCTGGATGGACAGTCAAAGCATTAGAGGTCAAACTCTCATAGGGTCATAAGGTCTGGACAGACAGGCACAGCATTAGAGGTAAAACACTTTTAGGGACATAAGACCTGGATAGACAGGCACAACATTAGAGGTCAAACCCTCATAGAGACATAAAGCCTAGACGGACAGGCACAGCATTCGAGGTCAAACCCTCATAGAGACATAAGGCCTGGACGAACAGGCACAGCATTAGAGGTCAAGCTCTCATAGGGACTTATTTATTTTTGTATTATTGTAAAGAGTGCACTATATGGCACATACAGTACTTTACTTGTTAAGCTTATAATGGTTTAAACTGCTTCTGTCTGCACTCTCAGTTTCCCAAGTTACCATAACTCCTTGTTTTTTGTAACTCTTTTTCTTCTAGTTACCGCTAATGTTATAATACCCCGGTTCCTTGTAAACCAATATAATATAAGAACATAAGAAAATGTCATACTGGGTCAGACCAAAGGTCCATACAAGCCCAGCATCCTGTTTCCAACAGTGGCCAATCCAGGCCATAAGAACCTGGCAAGTACCCAAAAACTAAGTCTATTCCATGTAACCATTGCTAATGTCAGTGGCTATTCTCTAAGTGAACTTAATAGCAGGTAATGGACTTCTCCTCCAAGAACTTATCCAATCCTTTTTTAAACACAGCTATACTAACTGGACTGACCACATCCTCTGGTAACAAATTCCAGAGTTTAATTGTGCGTTGAGTAAAAAAGAACTTTCTCCGATTAGTTTTAAATGTGCCCCATGCTAACTTCATGGAGTGCCCCCTAGTCTTTCTACTATCCGAAAGAGTAAATAACCGATTCACATCTACCCGTTCTAGAGCTCTCATGATTTTAAACACCTCTATCATATCCCCCCTCAGTCGTCTCTTCTCCAAGCTGAAAAGTCCTAACCTCTTTAGTCTTTCCTCTTAGGGAAGTTGTTCCATTCCCCTTATCATTTCCCCTTCTCCATCGCAGTTATATCTTTTTTGAGATGCGGCGACCAGAATTGTACACAGTATTCAAGGTGCGGTCTCACCATGGAGTGATACAGAGGCATTATGACATTTTCCGTTTTATTCACCATTCCCCATCTAATAATTCCCAACATTCTGTTTGCTTTTTTGACTGCCGCAGCACACTGAACCGACGATTTCAATGTGTTATCCACTATGACACCTAGATCTCTTTCTTGGGTTGTAGCACCTAATATGGAACCCAACATTGTGTAATTATAGCATGGGTTATTTTTTCCCTATATGCATCACCTTGCACTTATCCACATTAAATTTCATCTGCCATTTGGATGCCCAATTTTCCAGTCTCACAAGGTCTTCCTGCAATTTATCACAATCTGCTTGTGATTTAACTACTCTGAACAATTTTGTGTCATCTGCAAACTTGATTATCTCACTCGTCGTATTTATTTCCAGATCATTTATTTATTTTTTTTTAATTCTTTATTTATGAATTTAAGTTTACATTTCAAACTATTCATATTCGTATTCAATATACATTGAATTCTTAAGGATCAGAAAATAAAGCCAATCTCATCATTTTAAACCATAACACTTTCCCATCTTATATTAAAATTAAATTTGCTCTATTTACCTGATTCCATATTACTAAACAGGTGAGGAGCCTATAGAGCATTATTCTAACATAATTTTAACAAAACAAGACAGAATTATTACAGATTATTCATTCATTGCATTCCCAACATTTGGGGCAAGGTCTGAAATTTCTGAGGTTTCTGCCCCCCCTCTCTGGTTCCTATACTCCCCCAAGTATCTCTCCAAATCAATTGGATCAAAATATACAAATTTTGTACCATTCACATACATAATACATTTACTGGGAAATCTTATAAAAATACGAATTCCATATGTTCTAGCCTCATTCGCTAAACTAATAAATTTTTTTTCTCTTTAATTGAATTTCTTTTGACACATCAGGATATACCCATATTTTCTGACCCAGATAGAGAGAGGTTCTTTTTTGCATAAATAATTTTAAGACCTTATCCCTTTCCAAAGAATGGGCAAATTTCACCATTAACGTGCCTCGTTTCTCAATCTGGGCAGAGTATGAGGTTTCTAATAAATCTGTCACATTTAAAGTGTTCTCTTGTGGAGGTAATTCTACGTTTACATTTAAATTTCTCTCTTCCAAAAAATAGGCATTTATGATTAAAGGGAGATTATCAGTTGTCAATAACAAAATACCTTTAAAATAATCTTTAAGCTGTTCTATAGCTGAGGTCATTATACATTTAGGAAAATTTACAAATCTTAAATTGCAATATCTAATTGCATTTTCCAAATTTTCCATTTTTTTTGTTAAGATATTTTCTCCCTTTATTATTGATGTTTGTACTTCTTTCATTTTCGTTAGTTCTTCTTTTACCTTCCCTAAGGAAACTTCATTATTCGTCACTAAAGGGTTTAAGTTTAGCAATGTGGACTGCATATCTTTTATATTAATATTTAAATTTGCAATATTATTCTGCAATGATACTATGGCGGACCACAGCATCTCTAAAGAAACATGCTTAACACCCCCCAGTTTAGAATTAGATGCAAAGGGCACATTTACTACATTTAAGAGATCTTGTCCAAGAGCAGTCCCAGAGGAGGGGGTAATCATACTCCCTTCAGATACCATAGCTTGACCACAGGTGTTTTCAATATTCCGCATCTCTGTTGGAATAGAGGAAGACAGACTTCTTCCTTTTTGTTCTTCCGGTCTTATCATCCTTTCACCAGAGTCTTCCTCAAACGGGCTCAAACCCTTAGTCGAATTCGAAACTATAGGTGAGCCTAGCAGTCTGGTGGTAATATTAGACATTGGTGGTGCGGGTGTGGTTGGGACCCCAGGACTCAGACTAACCTCTCCCGATAGTGGTGATACATGCTCCGTATCCTCCACTATAATTGGACTCTCTGGGGTACTATGTTCTGTAATTGAGTAGATACCTTCTAATGTCGTTTGAATAAGGTTAGGTCTGGCTGGGGTTGAGGCATCCTGCCTTACCTTTCCTTTTCTTTTTGTATGCGGCATATTTAGATAACTTTAAAAATTAAACAAGATTAGGGTATCTACTCACTCTTCTGTCGTACATAAACTTATTTGGTTTGGAGAAGGGGGTTAAGATGGAGACTTCGGAACCAGGAAACGTGGCAGCCTTCCAGCCTTCGCCGGCCTAAGCCTGTCCAAGCCGCGCGCCCCTTCGGAGCGCGCGGCTTAGGCTGCGCGCCGTCTGCTACTTCCTTTATAGTAGCAGACGCCCTGCACTGACATCACTCGGCCTCGCTGTGAGTCCTGCCGCTTCAATCCAGCACCGGGTAAGCGGGTTTCGCTGTTCCGGGTCTCAAACAGATGAATAATAGGTCTCAAAGTGCGGCGACAGGTCCCGGTTGCCCCCTCTCTCGACAACCACCGGCTCCCAGGTAAGGAACGTCTGCTACTTCCTTTATAGTAGCAGACGCCCTGCACTGACGTCACTCGTTGGCCTCATTGTGAGTCCTGCCGCTTCAATCCAGCACCGGGTAAGCGGGTTTCGATGTTCCGGGTCTCAAACAGATGAATAATAGGTCTCAAAGTGTGGCGACAGGTCCCGGTTGCCCCCTCTCTCGACAACCACCAGCTCGATTTCCAGATCATTTATAAATATATTGAAAAGTAAGGGTCCCAATACAGATCCCTGAGGCACTCCACTGTCCACTCCCTTCCACTGAGAAAATTGTCCATTTAATCCTACTCTCTGTTTCCTGTCTTTTAGCCAGTTTGCAATCCACGAAATGACATCGCTGCCTATCCCATGACTTTTTACTTTTCCTAGAAGCCTCTCATGAGGAACTTTGTCAAACGCCTTCTGAAAATCCAAGTATACTATATCTACCGGTTCACCTTTATCCACATGTTTATTAACTCCTTCAAAAAAGTGAACCAGATTTGTGAGGCAAGACTTGCCTTGGGTAAAGCCATGCTGACTTTGTTCCATTAAACCATGTCTTTTTATATATTCTGTGATTTTGATGTTTAGAACACTTTCCACTATTTTTCCTGGCACTGAAGTCAGGCTACCGGTCTGTAGTTTCCCGGATCACCCCTGGATGATTTTAATGATAAGTTACAAATTTTTACTAATAGGTCTGAAATTTCATTTTTTAGTTCCTTCAGAACTCTGGGGTGTATACCATCCGGTCCTGGTGATTTACTACTCTTCAGTTTGTCAATCAGGCCTACCACATCTTCTAGGTTCACCGTGATTTGATTCAGTCCATCAGAATCTTTACCCATGAAAACCTTCTCCATTACGGGTACCTCCCCAACATCCTCTTCATTAAACACCGAAGCAAAGAAATCATTTAATCTTTCTGCGATGGCCTTATATTCTCTAAGTGCCCCTTTAACCCCTCGATCATCTAACGGTCCAACTGACTCCCTCACAGGCTTTCTGCTTCGGATATATTTAAAAAAGTTTTTACTGTGAGTTTTTGCCTCTACAGCCAACTTCTTTTCAAATTCTCTCTTAGCCTGTCTTATCAATGTTTTACATTTAACTTGCCAATGTTTATGATTTATCCTATTTTCTTCTGTTGGATCCTTCTTCCAATTTTTGAATGAAGATCTTTTGGCTAAAATATATTCTTTCACCACCCCTTTTAACCATGCCGGTAATCGTTTTGCCTTCTTTCCACCTTTCTTAATGTGTGGAATACATATGGACTGTGCTTCTAGGATGGTATTTTTTAACAATGACCACGCCTCGTGGACATTTTTTACTTTTGTAGCTGCTCCTTTCAGTTTTTTTCTAACAATTTTTCTCATTTTATCAAAGTTTCCCTTTTGGAAGTTTAGCACGAGAGCTGTGGATTTGCACACTGTTCAGTCATTAAATCAAATTTGATCATATTATGATCACTATTGCCAAGCGGCCCCACCACCGTTACCTCTCTCACCAAGTCCTGTACTCCACTGAGAATTAGATCTAAAATTGCTCCCTCTCTCGTCGGTTC
This sequence comes from Rhinatrema bivittatum, assembly GCF_901001135.1. Lineage (NCBI taxonomy): Eukaryota > Metazoa > Chordata > Amphibia > Gymnophiona > Rhinatrematidae > Rhinatrema > Rhinatrema bivittatum. The sequence continues at coordinate 827,129,169 of NC_042615.1, forward strand.
CTGAATCAATTGCTCCATAAAGCTATCATTTATTCCATCCAGGAACGTTATCTCTCTAGCGTGACCCGATGATACATTTACCCAGTAAATATTGGGGTAATTGAAGTCTCCCATTATTACTGCACTACCAATTTGGTTAGCTTCCCTAATTTCTCTTAGCATTTCACTGTCTGTCTCACCATCTTGACCAGGTGGACGGTAGTATACCCCTATCACTATAGTCTTCCCTGACACACAAGGGATTTCTACCCATAAAGATTCAATTTTGCATTTAGTCTCATGCAGGATGTTTATCCTGTTGGACTCTATGCCATCCCAGACATAAAGCGCCACACCTCCTCCCGAGTTCTCCTCTCTGTCATTGCGATATAATTTGTACCCCGGTATAGCTCTGTCCCATTGGTTATCCTCGTTCCACCATGTCTCTGAGATGCCAATTAAGTCTATGTCATCATTCACTGCTATACATTCTAATTCTCCCATCTTACTTCTTAGACTTCTGGCATTAGCATACAAACATTTCAAAGTTTGTTTTTTGTTTGTATTATCATTCTGCTTTTTAATTGATAATGATAAGTTTGAATTTTTTAGCTCAGGTGAGTTTTTAGTTACAGGCACTTGGACTGCTTTTCTAATTATTGGAACTTCACTGTCGGGATGCCCTAATTCTAATGCATCATTAGTATCCTTTAAAGATACCTCTCTCCGAACCATGCGCTGCTGAGCAACTGTTGGCTTTCCCCTTTGTTCTAGTTTAAAAGCTGCTCTATCTCCTTTTTAAAGGTTAGCGCCAGCAGTCTGGTTCCACCCTGGTTAAGGTGGAGCCCATCCCTTCGGAAGAGACTCCCCCTTCCCCAAAAGGTTCCCCAGTTCCTAACAAAACTGAATCCCTCTTCCTTGCACCATCGTCTCATCCACGCATTGAGACTCCGGAGCTCTGCCTGCCTCTGGTGACCTGCGCGTGGGAGCATTTCAGAGAATGCTACCCTGGAGGTTCTGGATTTAAGCTTTCTACCTAAGAGCTAAATGTGGCTTCCAGAACCTCCCTCCCACATTTTCCTATGTCATTGGTGCCCACATGTACCACGACAGCTGGCTCCTCCCCAGCACTGTCTAAAATCCTATCTAGGTGACGCGTGAGGTCCGCCACCTTCACACCAGGTAGGCATGTTACCAGGCAATCCTCACGCCCACCAGCCACCCAGCTATCTACATTCCTAATAATCAAATCACCAACTATGACGGCCGACCTAACCCTTCCCTCCTGGGCAGTAGGCCTTGGGGAGATACCCTCAGTGCGAAAGGACAATGCATCACCTGGAGAGCAGGTCCTTGCTACAGGATCCTTTCCTGCTGCACCTGGTTGATAATGATAATGTTCATGAATGTTGGTATATAAAAGTGTTAAATAAATAAATAAATAAATAAATAAATAAATAAATAAATAAACTTAATTCCTGGATGGACAGGCACAGCAATCGAGGTCAAACCCTCATTGAGATGTAAAGCCTACACGGAGAAGCAAAGCATTAGGGGTCAAACTCTCGTAGAGACATAAGGCCTGGACGGACAGGCACCAAATTCGAGGTCAAACCCTTTTAGGGACATAAGGCCTGGACAGACAGGCGCAGAATTTGAGATCAAACCCTCATAGAGACGTAAATGCTGGACAGACAGGCAGAACATTAGAGGATTTCCTTCGTGCAGGTGTGGTTTGATCTGTCACTTCTTCTTGAACTGGTTCACTGCCAGAAGAAAATGGTATCTTTTTCATTTCTGAAAGATAATTTAACAGAGGATACTTTTAGAGTAATAGAGACTGCCATTTGTGAAGCAAGAACTGATCTGGAGATTATTTGTGAATATCCAGAAGTTATTAACTGTACTTATGCACTTCAGCTGATGACAAAGGAACATGAAGAGCTCTCAGAAATAAGAAAATCGCTACTCAAGTCCAAATCTACAATATCAACCTATGATGACTTTGTGGTTTACACATTGCCTCTGTAAACTATGGGAAGACAGAGGATGAACAAGAGTGCAACTATGACCAGTTTTCTATAGTACTAGAAACATTACTGTTGGCACCTAAGAAAGATTTCGGGAACATGGCCCATATTATGAAGGTCAGGAAAACTACTGAACATATGAACTATGCAAGCTCCGAACATCTGAAGTCAGCTATTTAGGTTGTTACATTACAAATGTTGCAAAACAGGAAAATAATATTCTGGAAAGAAACAAATACATGAAACTGAAATTAGAAATACAAGAACAAAACTCAGACAGGCACAGCGTTTCAGGTCAGGCCCTTGTAGTGACGTATTGCCTGGATAGTGGATGGACAGGCACAGTGTTTCAGGTCAGGCCCGTATAGGGTCGTACGGCCTGGACAGTGGACGGACAGGTACAGCATTTCAGGTCAGGCCATTGTAGGGATGTATGGCCTGGACAGTGGACACACAGGCACAGCATTTTATTCATCTTGCCATTTACAGGGAAAATTTGGATACCCAAGCAAATGCAGGTTTATTTTCAAAAACACTAGCATTTCCATCAACTCTGGTGCCAGCCTTGAGCGGTGAGGGCTCATGATATCCCTGTCATTGAAAATACACATTCACTGGGCACACTGGTTGGTGGACATGACAGATATCGCTGATCCACTTGGGCTAGGTGTAGCCAGACAGTGGACTTGTGTGCCCAATATGCCAGCAGATATGTCTGCTGGTGTCTCTTTTGCCTGGGTGGGCTGAGAGACACTCATGCCAACTGCTTTCTCTCTAGCCCATAGCACAAAAGATGAATCTTTATGGGCAACATGCCTTTGGTGTACTGAAGTGAAGGAGAAGGAGTTACTAGCTCTCGCTGACAGAGTGATACTCCAGCTTGGGCTAGCACAACTCTCTGAAGTGCCCGCTGTTTCCTCCTCTGCTTCATGCCTAATCTTTCTCTGCCTATGGCACTCTTGTTCACAGACTTTTAGTAACAGCAGGTTCTTCACAAGTGAGAGGCAATTGGACTGTAGGGAGAGTTTCCCTTTCACATGGGGATCACAGACTGTGGCGAGCATGTATGTGTTTCATCCATCGGTGCTAGACGGCTTCAACCCGTTTATTTATTTTATTTATTTATTTAATATCTTTTAATATACCGATGCTCAAGACCATGTCTTATATCAGTTTACATGGAACTAGGGTAAAAAGAACTGCAAACCAAATGCAAGGAAGATAAAGTTACATTAAACAGGGAGAAAAAACATGGGCTTAGAAAGACAGGAAAGAATATAAACTAAAACAACTGGAGTGACATAAAGTCGTCCTCAAACATAAATTAAGTAACTGGACATACAAATCTTGCTGAATTTCGCTGGAGATTTATCTTAGGCAATTAATAGAAGTTGCATTTCCTGGGAAAGAGGATCAGGGGAGGTAAACTGAGGAGGTGTCAGGTGGGGCAGGAGGCAGGGGGGGGGGGGGGGGAAGGAGAAGGGAGAGGGATTGGCAAGGTGAGAGGGTCAATAATAGATTGATAGAGATTCCATCAGCCGTAGGCTTGGGCGAACAGCCAGGTTTTCAGTTTCTTTCTAAAGGATAGATGGCATTGTTCCTGGCATATCTCGGGGGGAAGAGAGTTCCAATGGAACTCTCTTCCCCCCCGTTTGCCTCACCTTGTTCACGGCTTGTTCCCCCCTTGTTCCCCACCTTGTTCCCCCCGTTTGCCTCACCTTGTTCACGGCTCCTCATGCTTACCTGGGAAAGATGGCTACCACCTCATTTACAAGCCGACCTCTCCTGCGGCCCCAGAATGGCTATGGTGCAGCCTCCCACCATTGTTCCTCCCAGGACCCACGAGGGTGCACGTGCGCATGCAACCCACATCTATGTACCACCATTGGCGTGAACCTCGAGGGCGTTCCCTCATTCTGACGTCACTCCATCTGGGTGTATTACCTTCACTGATTTGCTAGCTTACCGAGTTAGCAAGGACTCAAATTCGTTCCTGTCTACGCTACTTTGCTGCTTCCTTGCTGCCGCTGGAAGCTCTCTCTCTGCCCTTTGGGGTAACTAACTACTTGAGTACCAACTCTACAGGGGCCCTCTGCTTTCTTTCAGGTGCCTTACAGGGAACAGGTTCTTGCTCCTCAAGGGCCTGCTCTCCCTGCCTCGGTTCCTGTACCTTTTACAATTGGAGTCGCATATCCTCAGCAACATCTAGTGAGTACTACTCTCAGTCTATCTCATCCACAGTACTTCCCCACTGGGAGACTTGCTGTGGAACCTTATGACATCAACAAGGAGAGAAGGGCTCCCTCTGCCGAGGTCCCTGAGATTGCAACTACAAGACTGCCTCACTACTGCCACCTCTGGTGGATATCTTCAAGCTGACTAATAAAGTTGTTCCTGTGTTTGTGTATAAGAGTTTAGCCCAGTGCTGTGGCTCCTCACGAGGCTCCTCCCAGTGGGCGTGGTCATCTCCATAGCACTAAAGGATCCACCCAAACACCCATAACCATAACAGTATGTGTGGTCTTCTGTTAAAGGCCTTAATCTCTCTTGCACCTGCTGCAAGAGAGATTAAGGCAAGCCACGACCGGCAAGCCACGACCGGAGCCGGCTGTCATGGCTGCCGGCCACAGCGGACCGCGACTGAGGCCGGGCCAGCGGGTGCGAAAGTAATAGTTACCCGGGACGTCAGTCGGCGTTCGGGGTTCCTGCGGGGCAGGCTGCTCTCCTTCATCTTCCTGCGGCCGCCACCATGTTGTCGGGCTTGCTGGCTCCTCGGGGTTCGGCTCCACCCCCATTGCTTCCCCTAGGGCCCGCGCGCCCGGCTGAAGATGGTTCTTAAAGGAGCCATGACAGGAAGTTGTTATGGCTCCTCCTGAGTCTCCTCCCCTGGCTTCTGGTACTTAAGGCAAGGTCTGAGCATTCAGACCTTGGCTTGGTATTGAGGTTCCTGCCTGAGTTTGCTCCTGTGTTCTCTGTTCCTGATTCTTCGTCCCGCTCTGCTCCCCTGCTCCGTGGATTAATTCTTGGCTTCTGACTTCTGGACTGGTGGGCGTGTCTTCTATGGCGTTGGACCCTTCTCCTGGCTTGATCCTGGTACGGCTTTGGACCGTTCTCCTGCTTAGACCCTGGACTGGATTCGGACCTCGTCTGTGTATCGAACCTCGGACCGGCTTTTGATTCTTCTACGACTCCGTCCTCAGACGGCTACAACCTGCTGGAGGCACCAGCCATCTGGAACCCACGACCTGCAGGAGGCGCCTGCATCCAGACTTTTCTACAGTCTTCAGAGGAGTCGCCTACAGTAGCCGGACCCCTACAGGCTCCTCCTGGGGGGGGGGGGGGGTGCGTGCTTCCAGGGTGAAGCCTTCAGTCAAGTCTCTGCTGTCCAAATGGCCTCACCCTTCGACGGTAGCTGTCTACCTCGAAACAAGGGTCCACTTTCATAACAGAATACCAAGGCCATGGACCCGGCAGAGGCCTCAGCTCGGCAAGCCATTCCAGGACTAGCCCAGAAGGTCATGGAACAACAACGTATACTGGAATCCATGGCATCCTCCTTAGAGCGACTTAACGCGTGTCTGGATTCTATGGCAGCTGCTCAGGCTGTTCCTTCATCAGTGCCAGCTATGATGTTAAGCACCTCCCGAACTGCAGTTCCGCTACCTATCCCTCCACATTATGCAGGGGATCCTCATTTGTGTCAGGGATTCATCGACCAGTGCAGCATGCATTTTCAGCTTCAAGCTTCTTCGTTCCCAGATGACCTCACTAAGATTACTTATATTCTATCCCTCTTGGAAGGGAAAGCCCTGGCATGGGCTTTTCCCTATTAGCGGTGATCAGACCCAGTCCTGCAAGATCTTCAAAAGTTCTTGGAGCTATTCCTCGCTGTTTTTGATGATCCTGGGAAGCAGGTAGTAGCCAGTTCTAAACTTCTGCAACTTCGGCAAGGGAACCGAGCCCTCGCAGATCGAGTTTAGAACACTGGCTTCAGAGCTTCACTGGGAGGAGAATTGTCTGCGCTCCATATATTTGGAAGGTCGGTCATCTAAGATTAAGGATGAGATGGCGGCTCGAGAACTACCAAGGTCTTTGGACACTATTATAGACTTAGTAACTCGAATAGACCGTCGATTGCAAGAAAGAGCTCATGAAGGAGCCAATTCCAGAAGAACCACCTCATGGAACTCTCCTCGTCCAGTACCGACCATCTCATGAACTACACCTTCTTCCGAAGGAATTGTGGAAGAACCCATGCAATTGGGACGTGGACCTCTCTCTCCAGAGGAACGACAAAGATGCCGTCGTGCGGGTCTCTGTATGTATTGTGGAGGAACAGGTCACCTCATAGCCTGTTGCCATATCCATCCAGGAAACTCCAAAGCCTAGGCTCTGGCAGGGGAGTAACCCTAGGCATTACCTTTCCATCTCCCCCACTCACTCTACGGATATCTTTGGAACTGAAGGACCTTCAATTTTCTACCGTGGCTTTAGTAGACTCCGGGGCAGGAGGGAGTTTCATCCTTCAAGATATCATGGAAAGACTCCATATCCCCCTTTGACCTTCCCCCAGGCCATTGATCATATCCTCTATCCATGGAGAACCTCTACCGGGAAGGATAACCCATCAAACTGTTCCTCTGGTGTGTCGCATCGCTCCAAGCATTCTGAACAAATTTCATTTTATGTCATCCAGAGAGCCATACATCCCGTGGTGTTGAGTATCCCTGGTTACAACATCATAACCCTCAGTTTGACTGGATGACCTTAAAATGTCTTCAATGGGGATCCATTTGTCAAGAAACCTGTCTATGAGGAATCATGCCAACCGACAGCTATGTCTGCACCGCACTGCTTGAAGGTTTGCCCGCACAGTATAGTCAATTCGCAGATGTTTTTTCTAAAAATAACCCCGCAGATACCTTGCCTCCGCATTGAGAGTTCGACTGTGCCATTAATTTGGTTCCAGGGGCTTCACCTCCCTGAGGTAAGGTCTACGCATTATCCGTCTCAGAGACTCAAGCTATGACTAAATACATTCAAGAAAATCTACAGAAGGGGTTCATTCGACGCTCTACTTCTCCAGCCAGAGCTGGTTTCTTCTTCGTGGGAAAAAAGGATGGGACCCTGCGTCCATATATTGACTTTTGTGGACTCAATGCAATCACCATCAAAGACCACTACCCATTGCCTCTTATCGCTGAACTTTTTGATCATTTACAGGGGGCCTAGATATTTTCCAAATTGGATATCCGAGGAGCCTACAATTTAATCAGAATTTGCGAAGGTGATGAAGGGAAAACGGCTTTTAATACTAGAGATGGACATTACGAATATCTCGTGATGCCATTTGGATTAACCAATGCCCCTGCAGTGTTTCAACATTTTATTAATGAAATATTTCTAGTAGGGATGTGAATCGTTTTTCAACGATTAAAATTATCGTCCGATAATGTTTATATCGTCTTAAATCGTTATAGAACACGATACAATAGAAATTCTAACGATTTATCGTTAAAAATCGTTAAATCGTGTTAGTGCGCACTAACTCGAGTTAGTGCGCACTAACTCCCCGTTAGTGCGCACTAACTCGATTTAGTGCGCACTAACTGAAAATGATACAAATAAACACTTTCCAGGTCACTGAAGGTCAGTTAGGAATGAATATGTGTTCCTATTGGCTGGCTGCCCTCTTATCTATTGATATTACCAAGGTTACCACTGAGGTGATGGTTGGGGGGATGGGAAATGGAACTGGAAACTAACGAACACCAACAGAAAATGAAAAAAAGTGTTCACACTTCCCAGGTCAGTAAAGGTCACTTAGGAATGAATATGTATGTATGTATTCCTATTGGCTGGCTGTGCTCTTATCTATTGATGTTACCAATATGGTTGGGGGGATGTGAAATGGAAACAGTTGGAAGCTTGACAAAAAAAGTAATGTAATGATCAGCACTCACGTGACTAGAACTTGTTTGTTTATTATTTTTGTTAGCAGGCACCTGAAATGCTAGTGCATGTTGAATTTGCCAATCACTGTGCATTTTAGAAAGGTGGTCCTGGCTGGAACTGTACACAGTTCAAATATATGTAATTGATTGTTGGTAAGTGTATTTTTTAAGTAGCCACACTGGCACCAGTATGTTTACTTTTCCTCCTACTTAACTCACTAGCTCAGCTTTGTAAGAAGGGCTTCTCTGCTTGTGTGTTGTTTTTTGTTTGGTGTGAGGAGAGCAGAAACATCAGATCTTTATTCAATCTACTACAGTCATCTCTTACAGTGCCCTATCCCTATTAATACCAGGAGTGTTGTGATCTTCCTGCACACAGTGCCCTAACCCTGATACCAGTCTGAGACAGCTCCCTCCCTGCATTACTAGTGAGAGGCTGGCTTCACAGACAGGGGGGAGCTGCCTGACCCTCACTCCTGACTTCCCCCATGTCCCAGCTAGTGAATGGTGTGTGGGTGAGGGGGGGGGGGGAGGATGGTGAAGTCTGAGACAGCTCCCTCCCTGCATTACTAGTGAGAGGCTGGCTTCACAGACAGGGGGGAGCTGCCTGACCCTCACTCCTGACTTCCCCCATGTCCCAGCTAGTGAATGGTGTGTGGGTGAGGGGGGGGGGGGAGGATGGTGAAGTCTGAGACAGCTCCCTCCCTGCATTACTAGTGAGAGGCTGGCTTCGCAGACAGGGGGGAGCTGCCTGACCCTCACTCCTGACTTCCCCCATGTCCCAGCTAGTGAATGGTGTGTGGGTGAGAGGGGGGGGGGGGAGGATGGTGAAGTCTGAGACAGCTCCCTCCCTGCATTACTAGTGAGAGGCTGGCTTCACAGACAGGGGGGAGCTGCCTGACCCTCACTCCTGACTTCCCCCATGTCCCAGCTAGTGAATGGTGTGTGGGTGAGGGGGGGGGGGGAGGATGGTGAAGTCTGAGACAGCTCCCTCCCTGCATTACTAGTGAGAGGCTGGCTTCGCAGACAGGGGGGAGCTGCCTGACCCTCACTCCTGACTTCCCCCATGTCCCAGCTAGTGAATGGTGTGTGGGTGAGGGGGGGGGGGGAGGATGGTGAAGTCTGAGACAGCTCCCTCCCTGCATTACTAGTGAGAGGCTGGCTTCACAGACAGGGGGGAGCTGCCTGACCCTCACTCCTGACTTCCCCCATGTCCCAGCTAGTGAATGGTGTGTGGGTGAGGGGGGGGGGGAGGATGGTGAAGTCTGAGACAGCTCCCTCCCTGCATTACTAGTGAGAGGCTGGCTTCACAGACAGGGGGGAGCTGCCTGTCCCTCACTCCTGACTTCCCCCATGTCCCAGCTAGTGAATGGTGTGTGGGTGAGGGGGGGGGGGGGGTGGATGGTGAAGTCTGAGACAGCTCCCTCCCTGCATTACTAGTGAGAGGCTGGCTTCACAGACAGGGGGGAGCTGCCTGACCCTCACTCCTGACTTCCCCCATGTCCCAGCTAGTGAATGGTGTGTGGGTGAGGGGGGGGGATGGTGAAGTCTGAGACAGCTCCCTCCCTGCATTACTAGTGAGAGGCTGGCTTTGCAGACAGGGGGGAGCTGCCTGACCCTCACTCCTGACTTCCCCCATGTCCCAGCTAGTGAATGGTGTGTGGGTGAGGGGGGGGGGAGGATGGTGAAGTCTGAGACAGCTCCCTCCCTGCATTACTAGTGAGAGGCTGGCTTCACAGACAGGGGGGAGCTGCCTGACCCTCACTCCTGACTTCCCCCATGTCCCAGCTAGTGAATGGTGTGTGGGTAAGGGGGGGGGGAGGATGGTGAAGTCTGAGACAGCTCCCTCCCTGCATTACTAGTGAGAGGCTGGCTTCACAGACAGGGGGGAGCTGCCTGACCCTCACTCCTCCGGGGTATTGTGATCTTCCTGCACACAGTGCCCTATCCCTGATACCAGGGGTGTTGTGATCTTCCTGCATGCAGTGCCCTATCCCTATTAATACCAGGAGTGTTGTGATCTTCCTGCATGCAGTGCCCTATCCCTATTAATACCAGGAGTGTTGTGATCTTCCTGCATGCAGTGCCCTATCCCTGATATCGGGATGTGTGCAAGAAGATCACAACACCCCCGGTATCAGGAATAGGGCACTGTGTGCAGGAAGATCACAACACCCCCAGTATCAGGAATAGGGCACTGTGTGCAGGAAGATCACAACACCCCTGGTATTAGGGATAGGGCACTGTGTGCAGGAAGATCACAACACTCCTGGTATTAATAGGGATAGGGCACTGTGTGCAGGAAGATCACAATACCCCTGGTATCAGGGTTAGGGCACAAGTTCTAGTCACATTGACTGATCACATTACTTGTTTTGTCAAGCTACCAACTGTTTCCATTTCCCATCCCCCATATACTGTCAGTAGGAAACTTGGTAACATGAATAAATAAGAGGGCAAGCCAATAGGAATACATATTCATTCCTAAACTGACCTTAACTGACCTGAAAAGTGTCAAATTGTATCATTTTCAGTTAGTGCGCACTAACTCCCAGTTAGTGCGCACTAACTCCCGTTAGTGCGCACTAACTCGAGTTAGTGCGCACTAATCGGAAAAAACGATTTTTAACGATTTTTTAACTAAAAAATCGTGCCTAAGACGATTTTCTTGCCCTGCCACACGATTTCTATCGTTTAGACGATATGGAAAACGATTCACATCATTGGCAGTTAATAATTATTCTAAAGTTATTAAGAACATGCCATACTGGGTCAGACCAAGGGTCTATCAAGCCTAGCATCCTGTTTCCAACAGTGGCCAATTCAGGCCATAAGAACCTGGCAAGTACCCAAAAACTAAGTCTATTCCATGTTACTGTTGCTAATGGCAGTGGCTATTTTCTAAGTCAACTTGATTAATAGCAGGTAATGGACTTCTCCTCCAAGAACTTATCCAATCCTTTTTTAAACACAGCTATACTAACTGCACTAACCACATCCCCTGGCAACAAATTCAAGAGTTTAATTGTGTGTTCAGTGAAAAAGAACTTTCTCCAATTAATTTTAAATGTGCCAAATGCTAACTTCATGGAGTGCCCCCTAGTCTTTCTACTATCCGAAAGAGTAAATAACCGATTCACATCTACCCATTCTAGAACCACTCATGACCCACTGTTATGGAACTCCATCCTTCCCGATCTCAGACAGGAGCCTTGCCTCCTAACCTTTAGAAAAAGACTCAAGACTTGGCTGTTTATGCAAGCTTTCCCGGACTTAAATTAATGCACCTCGCCATCAACATATCCAACACAGCAGCTGTACCTCTTCTCCTTGTATATAATTTAGTCTCTGCTAAACTATCTTTATTTCCTCTGATCCCAGTTCAATAGTCCTTGTTAATTGTAACTGCTTTGTTCGACACATTATTTCTGTTTTTTGATGTATTTATTGCACCCCTGTTTATTTGTAAACCAGCATGATTTGATCATTTCATGAATGCCGGTATATAAAAACCTTAAATAAATAAAATAAATAAATAAATTTTTAACACCTCTATCATATCCCCCTCATCTGTCTCTTCAGCCTTTCCTCATAGGGGAGCTGTTCCATCCCCTTTATCATTTTGGTCACCCTTCTTTTTACCTTCTCCATTGCAACTATATCTTTTTTGAGATACAGTGACCAGAATTGTACACAGTATTCAAGGTGAGGTCTCGCCATGGAGCGATACAGAGGCATTATGACATTTTCTGTTTTATTCACCATTCCCTTTCTAATAATTCTCAACAATCTGTTTGTTTTTTTCACTGCCGTAGCACACTGAACTGAGGTTTTCAATGTGTTATCCACTATGATGCCTAGATCTCTTTCTTGAGTGGTAGTTCCTAATATGGAAACTAGGGATGTGAATCGTTTTTCAACGATTAAAATTATCGTCCGATAATGTTTATATCGTCTTAAATTGTTATAGAACACGATACAATAGAAATTCTAACGATTTATCGTTAAAAATCGTTAAATTGTGTTAGTGCGCACTAACTCGAGTTAGTGCGCACTAACTCCCCGTTAGTGCGCACTAACTCGATTTAGTGCGCACTAACTGAAAATGATACAAATAAACACTTTCCAGGTCACTGAAGGTCAGTTAGGAATGAATATGTGTTCCTATTGGCTGGCTGACCTCTTATCTATTGATGTTACCAAGGTTACCACTGAGGTGATGGTTGGGGGGATGGGAAATGGAACTGGAAACTAACGAACACCAACAGAAAATGAAACAAAGTGTTCACACTTCCCAGGTCAGTAAAGGTCACTTAGGAATGAATATGTATGTATGTATTCCTATTGGCTGGCTGTGCTCTTATCTATTGATGTTACCAATATGGTTGGGGGGATGTGAAATGGAAACAGTTGGAAGCTTGACAAAAAAAGTAATGTAATGATCAGCACTCACGTGACTAGAACTTGTTTGTTTATTATTTTTGTTAGCAGGCACCTGAAATGCTAGTGCATGTTGAATTTGCCAATCACTGTGCATTTTAGAAAGGTGGTCCTGGCTGGAACTGTACACAGTTCAAATATATGTAATTGATTGTTGGTAAGTGTATTTTTTAAGTAGCCACACTGGCACCAGTATGTTTACTTTTCCTCCTACTTAACTCACTAGCTCAGCTTTGTAAGAAGGGCTTCTCTGCTTGTGTGTTGTTTTTGTTTGGTGTGAGGAGAGCAGAAACATCAGATCTTTATTCAATCTACTACAGTCATCTCTTACAGTGCCCTATCCCTATTAATACCAGGAGTGTTGTGATCTTCCTGCACACAGTGCCCTAACCCTGATACCAGTCTGAGACAGCTCCCTCCCTGCATTACTAGTGAGAGGCTGGCTTCACAGACAGGGGGGAGCTGCCTGACCCTCACTCCTGACTTCCCCCATGTCCCAGCTAGTGAATGGTGTGTGGGTGAGGGGGGGGGGGGGGGGAGGATGGTGAAGTCTGAGACAGCTCCCTCCCTGCATTACTAGTGAGAGGCTGGCTTCACAGACAGGGGGGAGCTGCCTGTCCCTCACTCCTGACTTCCCCCATGTCCCAGCTAGTGAATGGTGTGTGGGTGAGGGGGGGGGGGTGGATGGTGAAGTCTGAGACAGCTCCCTCCCTGCATTACTAGTGAGAGGCTGGCTTCACAGACAGGGGGGAGCTGCCTGACCCTCACTCCTGACTTCCCCCATGTCCCAGCTAGTGAATGGTGTGTGGGTAAGGGGGGGGGGGGGGGAGGATGGTGAAGTCTGAGACAGCTCCCTCCCTGCATTACTAGTGAGAGGCTGGCTTCACAGACAGGGGGGAGCTGCCTGACCCTCACTCCTCCGGGGTATTGTGATCTTCCTGCACACAGTGCCCTATCCCTGATACCAGGGGGGTTGTGATCTTCCTGCATGCAGTGCCCTATCCCTATTAATACCAGGAGTGTTGTGATCTTCCTGCATGCAGTGCCCTATCCCTATTAATACCAGGAGTGTTGTGATCTTCCTGCATGCAGTGCCCTATCCCTGATACCGGGATGTGTGCAAGAAGATCACAACACCCCCGGTATCAGGAATAGGGCACTGTGTGCAGGAAGATCACAACACCCCCAGTATCAGGAATAGGGCACTGTGTGCAGGAAGATCACAACACCCCTGGTATTAGGGATAGGGCACTGTGTGCAGGAAGATCACAACACTCCTGGTATTAATAGGGATAGGGCACTGTGTGCAGGAAGATCACAATACCCCTGGTATCAGGGTTAGGGCACAAGTTCTAGTCACATTGACTGATCACATTACTTGTTTTGTCAAGCTACCAACTGTTTCCATTTCCCATCCCCCATATACTGTCAGTAGGAAACTTGGTAACATGAATAAATAAGAGGGCAGCCAATAGGAATACATATTCATTCCTAAACTGACCTTAACTGACCTGAAAAGTGTCAAATTGTATCATTTTCAGTTAGTGCGCACTAACTCCCAGTTAGTGCGCACTAACTCCCGTTAGTGCGCACTAACTCGAGTTAGTGCGCACTAATCGGAAAAACGATTTTTAACGATTTTTTAACTAAAAAATCGTGCCTAAGACGATTTTCTTGCCCTGCCACACGATTTCTATCGTTAAGACGATATGGAAAACGATTCACATCCCTACTGCTTACTGTTCACCTGTATAGCCAACCCTGTGCCCATGTCACGTTCCACATTGTAAAGTAGCGCTCTCCCTCTTCCCCCCACCCCACAGACACAGCCCGGAGCTGTGCGCAGACCTTGTGCGCAGACCTTGTGCGGCCCGGAGCTCTGCGCAGACCTTGTGCGCAGACCTTGTGCGGCCCGGAGCTGTGTGCAGACCGTGTGCACACCACCTTCCCACTCTTCCCTATTTGCTTCCCCTTTACCTTCCTGTACCACAGCACACGTCATGTGGTCCTGGAGTGCAGGAACAGTGTGCCTTGATTAGGTTGGGGGTTGACATGCAGGTCGTAGAACAGGGCTCTGTGTTCTAGGTTTGGCCTGAAAGGTCCAACATTCCAGGCAGCCCACTGATAACGCTCCTGTGTCCTGAACTGGTTGTAGGGCAGGTGCTACATGTGTCTGGTTGGCAGCCACTAATGATACCCCAGAGGTGACTTGCCACCTGCCATATGACTACCACCTGTGTATATGGAGTGACATACATCACACCCCTATTGGCAGTGTGCTAATACCCATATGCTTTACCATTTAGGGGAGCCAGATGATGAGCAACCCGGACCTGCACCCAGGCCCCAACGCCGGTACCGGCGTCTGCAGGTGCTCCGTGACTCCTCAGATGAGGAGGAGGGGGAAGACCGGCAGCACGTGGAGCAGCCTGAGGAGCAGCAGCAGGGAGAGGAACCGGACGAACCGCTTGCTGAGGTGGAACCTGATGTTCAGCGGGACAGCAGTGCGTCCGACCATCCTGAGCCCCAGGCCGACCGGGTTACCGTGCCCGCAGAGACACTTGTTCGGCAGGGCGCCGCCATGTTGGATGCCATCTCTGGCCTGTCGGACATTATCCAGCAGGAAGGCAGTGCCCTCCGTCGCACTGTCAAAGTGGGCCTCCAAGCCATTTGCCAGGCCACTGACCGGCAGACGGAGGTTTGGAGGGAGTTGGTTCAGCGCCTGCCTCTCGTACAGCCCCCACCTCCCGTACAGCCCCTGCCACCAGTGGCTCCATGGCCATGGATGCCTCCATACCCATGGATGCCACCTGCCCATGCAGGGGCCCCTGAGGTGGTACCTCCACCTGTGGCACCAGCACCTCAGCCTCCTGCAGGCTATGTGTGGATGGCACCCCCGCCTGCACCTGCTGTTCCACCGCCTCCTCCTCCTCCGCCACCAGCTGAAGAGCTGTTGCCCCCGGCTATTCCCTCATGTAGCCATGCCCCGGATGTGGCCCAGCCACCTATGCCCTCTGAGGGCAGTGTGAGCAGTGGCCGGAGTCCCCTGCGCCGCAGTGCCCGGGTGGGCCAGTCTCGGCTTTCCGAGGCTCGTAGGAGGGGACGGGCAAGGAAGTGACCTGTGAGAGGGTTTCTGTTGTTAATGTTTTATTCACTATTCACATTTGACACACCTGTAAATAAATGCACATTTATCACCTACGGAAATGGCTTTCTATGAGACTGTTCCTTTCTCGTATTGCCCGCCTTTGGATCAGGCGATGTATTTCGTCCAGTTCCTCCATGGTCAGCTGTATGTCCTCCTCCTCCTCCTCACTGTCTTCCGGTCCATCCTCAGGTACAGGGATGTGTCTCTTGATTGCCAGATTGTGTAGGATACAGCAGGCTAGGAATATCTCACACACCTTAGCAGGGGCGTACAGGAGGCACCCACCGGATCTGTCCAGACAGCGGAAGCGTGATTTCAGGATGCCAAATGTTCTCTCGATGACAGACCTGGTCCTATGGTGTGCCCTGTTGTAGCGCATCTCAGCTGCCGTGTTGGGGCATGCCACGGGGATCATGAGCCACGATTTGAGGGGATAGCCTCTGTCACCTGTAGCATACGGGATAATCAGAAGGTTAGATGATGTGTGTGGATCACTGTCATTCAGCTCACAGGCCTTACACATTCACTAGCTATAGGGTGCCACAGTAGGCACAACCATGGCTTCCATGGTTATGCCTACTGTGGCACCCTATGGCTAGTGATTGTACTAAGGTAGGTGGTTGCTGTTGTTTGTTGCTCTACTACCTAGGAGCCAGCCACCAGTGATGTGACGCAGCTGGAATTCTTCATAGATCCTTGATTGGGTGAGAATGTAGGCATCGTGGGTGGATCCAGGAAAGCGAGGCACTACGTTCGTGATGAGGCCCTTGGCATTGCACACCACCTGCATGTTTAGTGAGTGGTATCCCTTGCGATTGCGGTAGATGGCCTCATCTGCTGCTGGTGCCCTTAGGGGCACGTGGGTGCAATCAATAGCTCCCAAGACCGAGGGGAAGCGTGCTATTTGGTAGAAGTCTCTCATGGTTCCATGCTGTTCCTCCCTACTGGTGGGGAAGGAGATAAAGTGGTGTGTGTGTCGCAGCAGGGCAGCCAGGGCCTGCTCCAGACATCCTGAGGTGGCACCCTGACTGATTCCAGACGTCAGGCCAAGCGGGGTTTGGAAGGTGCCGGTAGCCAGAAATGCAAGGAAGGTAGTCACCTTGACGTGTACAGGCAAGGCATGGCCCCTTTGCGTGCGTGGTTGCAGGTCACCCTCTAACATTCTGCAGAGGGACAGTATGGTCTCCTTATCAAATCTGTAACGGGTCATTACTTCCTCCTCAGTCAGGTCCAGAAATTGGGTGCGGGTCCTGTAGACCCGGTGTAACGGGTAGCGTCTCCGTCTCAGCTGCCTTCTCCTCCTCCTCCTCTCTCTTTCCCTTCTGAGCCTTAGGGATTCCAGCGCGTATATTGCTGCTGCGTTGAACATGTGTAGACTGAGGAATTAGCAATGAATGGCTGTCTAGACGCTCGTGCGGCTCTCTCTCCTATACGCACATAAACGTTGTGTATGGACAACGGTGCCACTGTCCCAGTTTAGAGCGGGTACTCCCCCAGGCCCTCTCCTGTCCGCCTTCTGCCCTTCTACAGGATGTCTGGAACTGTGGTGATGTCAGACAGCAGCCGCAGCGCCTTCACTCATTCCTTGCGCACACAAGAAGCAGTAGCAAATCTACGCGAGCGACTTCGTATGCGCGCGCCGGTGACGTTATGCGTGTCCCTTATAAAATACGTTTTGTGCGCATATGTTCGGTCTCCGCCCAGACACGCCCCCCGACACGCCCCCGACACGCCCCTTTTGTATTTGCGTAATGTTGCTCGCGCAGGTCCACTTACACGCACAAATACCGCTATGCAAAATTGCGATTGTGCGCGCCACCCCGGTTTATGCGCTTAAGTGCCTGTTTTCCCGCGCGTACGCCTTTGAAAATCTACCCCAATATGTAGAAGAAAATAGCCATTTACCTGTTCAGAGTGTGGATAACATTTCAGTCAGGCAGATTTACCTGATGCATGACTAGAAAATCAGAAAATAGAAGAGCCAGACTTCATCTATAGACTGCAGCAAATGGTTGATAAAAAGAGTAACCCTGACCGCTTTCCAGGGAATCCGTACCACACTTACTAGAGAAATGATTTAGATTCCCTGCGTGTGAAGAACAGGCTCCTTCAGAAAGCGCAATTTTCAATAAAATCACTATTGTTCGTTATCTGAAAGTATTGTCATAATAATGTAAATCGCTTTGGGAGATTTCTAGCTAAAAAGCTATGAATAAATATTGCTAAATAAATAAATGAACATTCCATCCAGCAGCAAGGTCAAGTTCCAGCTGGAGAGGTAATCAAAGCTTATTTCCATAAAATGCAACTTATTCCAGTTCATTCTCTTGTCCTGATTCTGTCAGTTGCTGAATCTGCTTAAACAGAATGACTGATCTGATTTGTCATGTCTCATGCCACGCTGCCTTGCTGCTATGGCCCTCATCCTACCACTCTGCCTTGCTGTCCTGTTCATAATTAACACCTTGCAGCTCTTTCTGACACTCTACCTTCTTGCTATAACCCAGGCCTTACACCCTGAAGGGTTCCTGCCTGCCTGGGGGTTTTGTGCACCCCTTTTGTTTTGTGAAGTCTTGATGTCAGTCCTTTTCTCAGTGCCCTGGGTTATTTCTGCCGTGTTCCCCCTTCATTGAGCCTTACAGTGTTGACGTTACTTTTGATGCCCCTCATGATGCCACTGTGGGTTCACGTCACAATTTCTGGTGCTCTCCTTTGGAGCCTTGGGGTGTATTTCCATATCTTGCTCTTTCTTTGCCTCTCTCATGGTGCCCTGGAGAGCGCCTGCCAGTTCTGATACCCCTTTGAGGATTCTTAGGTTACATTCATGACACTTTTGGTGCCACTTTGCACCAGCCTGGGTACCTTCTGATGATTTATTCCAGTTTCAAGAGAATTGATAAGACAATCACAGTTCTGGAGCCCAAAATAAGCTGTAATATATTCCAGATTGATATTAATGGGAAACAAATGAAGTAATGGAATGAATAAACAAATATATGTATATCTTACACATGTATGCATAATTAGGGTCCCGACAAAATGAATGTACGTACCATAACCATTTTTTTCTTCTGCACATCTCTAATAATAACGGGCCAGATAGTCAGACAAGAAAACTGGATGAATAGTTGTTATATGTCTATCTAGCAGCCAATGAATATCCAGGTAAATTTAGTGGATAACTCACTTCTCTGACTTTCTATCATTTGAATATTGGACCCATTATTATTAGTAGAGGATGTGCAGAAGAGAAACAATTGTATTTTCATTCCTTTTGTGGGCAGAACAGGGTGGCACTACTTAAGCTATTGAACACTTATCTGGCAAAATATTGCTTTGTATGCGGATATTCAGCAGCATTGTTGTGCCACTGAATACCCTTGTAACTTAGCTGGACAAGTGTTATCCTGCTAAATTACTTAGCCATCCAGGGTTGAATATATATCCCAATAATTCTGTAATAATAAAAAAGAAATATTTTCCTAGGTTTAATCACTTATAAAATAATTCACTAACTTCTGAATGTAAAGAAATAAAATTAAATGCAAATAAAGTGTCTGAATTGAAAAACTAAATAGTGCAGATTCTATATGTTCAATTTCATGTGATTATTTACCATTGCAATTTAGTTTAATTACATTTGCACACATTGGATGTGGAACTTTAATTCTATCCTTTAATCTCAGATACTCAGGGCTGGTGCCAGGATTACCTCCCTCATCTCCAGCTTCCTCCAGACACTTATGAAACCTTTAATCCTCTCTGGGCAGGACTGTGTGCACTGTCAATGGTCTTTGTTTATATTTCCTATTGTGTGCATTAGAGACGTCCTGCTGCTCTTTCCCTCTCCCCCCCCCCCCCATCCTCACAGGAAGTAGTTCCCTTTAACCATTAATAGACTTTCTTGCCTTTCTGGGTCTGAGATTTATTTTATTTATTTATTTAAAATCTTTTCTATACCTTCGTTAAGCAGGTGCCATCACAACGGTTCACAATAGGGCACATAACTATATGTTGTATAGAGCAGCAGTTCTCAATCGGTGTGTCGTGACACACCAGTGTGTCGCCAAGCACCGGCAGGTGTGTCGCAGCTCCCGGTGTTCCACTGCCCCGCTTGTGCTTCACTTCTCCCTAGGGCGGGACCAAAGAAAGGAGAAACGCTGAGCGCCACTGTGGGAAACCAAGCCGGCAGGGCCAAAGAGAAGAGAGACCTGCGTGCCGCCGCCGGTGGGGCCGAAGAGCGTAGAGACCCTGCGCACCGTGGGAGGTGGCTGGAAAGAATTTGCATGCCGCCGGAGGTCAGGCCAGAGGCGGCTGAGAAGCGGAGGCCTGGTTTATTGGGCCAAACAATGAGAAGAGGCTCCATGTGAGCTTGTATGTGTGTGGTAGAATGGGTGCCTGGGTGTATGAGTGAGAGCTTGTGTGTATGTGTGTGTGTGTGTGTGTGTATGTGTGTGGTAGAATGGGTGCCTGGGTGCATGAGTGAGAGCTTGTGTGTATGTGTGTGTGTGTGTGTATGTGTGTGGTAGAATGGGTGCCTGGGTGCATGAGTGAGAGCTTGTGTGTATGTGTGTGTGTGTGTGTGTATGTGTGTGTGTGGTAGAATGGGTGCCTGGGTGCATGAGTGAGAGCTTGTGTGTATGTGTGTGTATGTGTGTGGTAGAATGGGTGCCTGGGTGCATGAGTGAGAGCTTGTGTGTATGTGTGTGGTAGAATGGGTGCATGAGTGGGAGCTTTGTGTGTGTGTGTGTGTGTGTGTGTGTGAGTGGTAGAATGGGTGCGTAAATGGCAGCTTTGTGTGTGTGTGTGTGTGTGTGTATGTGTGTTACAATGGGTGCCTGAGTGGCAGCTTTGTGTGTGTGTGTGTGTGTGTGTGTTAGAATGCATGCCTGGATGTGTTAGTGGCAGATTTGTGAGTGTGTGTGGTAGAATGGGTGCCTGGGTGGTGAATGGCAGCTTTGTGTATATGTGGTATAATGGGTGCATGAGTGGCAGTCTGTGTGAGTGTGCTAGAATGGGTGCCTGGGAGCATCAGTGAGAGCTTGTGTGTGTGTAGTACAATGGGTGCATGAGTGGCAGTGTGTTTGTGAGTGGTTGTAAGTGACAGAGTATGTGTGAGCTTGTATGTAAGTGACAGAGCATGTTTGTGATTGAGAGAGACTGGTCAGGGAGGTGACTGGTTTGTGTGTGTGTGTGTGTGTGTGTGAGAGAGTGAGACAGAAACTGGTCAGGGAGGTGACTGGGGTATGTGTGTGTGAGAGACAGAGAATGGTCACCGAGGTGAATGGTGTCTGTGTGAGAGAGACAAAGACTGGTCAGAGAGGTGACTGGTGTGTGTGTGTGTGTGAGAGAGACCAAGTGTTGCGGATCCGGTCGCGACCCTCGCGACCGGACCCATACCTTTTCCTTGCGAGGAGATGCCACCTGGGCCGCAGATTCCCCGGGCCTGCTTGGGCCTACATCGCGGCGTCCCCATGAGGGAGACGCCGCCAAACGCTGTGTTAACCCCGCCCTTTAGGCTCGCACGAGCGTAGAGGGAACCCTTTTAAAGGGCCTCTGGCGCAAAAGTGGAGCCAGCCTCCTTGCTGACGTCAGATGCTGAGGGGGATTTAAACTCGGTGTCTGACCCCAGATCCTCGCCTTGCAACGCAGTCGACTCGTCAGAGTGGAGAGTTGCTGTCCTGATCCTGCCTGCCTGATCCTGCCCGTCTGCCTGCCTGCCTGATCCTGTCTGCCTGTTCAGCCTTCCTGTTCCAGTCCCTGGTTTGGAACCCATCTTCGGAGTGTCTTCTGGTCCTGATCCTGGTCTGTTTCTCATCCACGTCTTCAGCTGCCTGCCCTGATCCTGATCTGTTCTCTCGACCACGTCTTCAGCTGCCTGATCTGAACCTGGTCTGTTCACTCGTTCACGTCTCTAGCCACTCTCCTAAGTCCCAGCAGCCCGGGTCCCTAAGGGCTCCTCCTGGGGGGACCGCGGGCTTCCAGGGTGAAGCCACATAAGTCCCAGCGGTCCGGGCCTCCACAGGACTCTCCTGGAGGGGTCACGGACTTCCAGGGTGAAGATCGTCTGCCTTCAGCTGTGGCACCGCCTTCCGACCTATTCCATCAGCGGAGACCTACTTCTTCCCTTCTTTTCCGGTCGGACCAAGGATCCACCTTCTAATTCTCAACAATTTGCAAGGCCATGGATCTGGCGGACCTTGCAGGTCTTCAAGCCATTCCGGGAATGGCTCAGCGTCTACAGCAGCAACAGCACTGCCTGAATGTCTTGATGGCGACGGTCGAGCGCCTGGCAAACTGATTAGATAATACCCCACTGGAGCCAGTACTGGTGCAACCTCCACCTCCGGTGGTGAGTGTTAATACTCCGACCCAGTTACCTGCCCTGTCTCGCTTCTCCGGAGAGGCGAGAGCCTGTCGGGGGTTTTTGAACCAATGTTTTATTCGGTTCTCACTACTTCCGGGACAGTTCCCCATGGACTCGGTCAAGGTGGCCTACATTCTCTCCCTTTTGGATGGTTGGGCTCTGAGCTGGGCTTCTCCCATGTGGGAGTGGAGTGACGCCATGTTGAATAATCTTTCTCTGTTCGTGGAGAACTTTAAACTGGCTTTCGACGAACCGGCACGGATGGCTACCGCGACCTCGGACTTGCTTCAGCTACGCCAAGGGACCCGCCCATTGGCGGAGTATGCCATTGAGTTTCGTACCTTGGCCCTAGAGGTGGGCTGGCACGATGACTGCCTATGCGGCGTATTCCTTGAGGGTCTCGTGGCAAGGATTAAGGATGAGTTAGCCGCCGGGGACCTCCCCGAGGATCTCAATGCGCTCATCGACATAGCAGGGCGTATCGATAGACGTCTTCAGCAGAGGACTAGGGAGGGTCGACCTCCACGCCGGATGGCTCCCTTGGCTCCAGCGTTTTGCAGGCCACTGACACCTTCAGCTAAAGCTACGCCTACGGCCCCGGAGTGTTCTACGGAAGAACCCATGAGGTTGGGATGTACCTCCCTATCCCCCGAAGAGAGGCACCGTCGTCGAAACCTGGGATTATGCCTCTACTGTGGCAGGAAGGGTCACTTCCTGGCCCAGTGTAAGGAACCAGCAGAAAACACCAAAGCCTAGGTGAAACCGGGGAGCTACTCCTAGGCTGTGTCAACGCTGCTCCTCAATGTACTGTACCAATAACTTTGAAATATCCAGGAGGCTCTTTTGAGACTCTAGCCTTCATCGATTCTGGTGCATGTGGGAATTTTATTCTTCACAATTTCGTGCAGCAGCTCCATATTCCCACGCTGCCTCGCAGACCACCGCTGCTGATCACATCCATCCGTGGCACTGTGCTTCCGGGAAGCATTTCGACTGTTACCGCACCACTCACCCTACAGACCAGAGTTTTGCACTCGGAGGAGATCTCCTTTCTGATTCTTGAAAAAGCAGTACATCCAGTGGTCCTCTGACTACCCTGGTTGCAACAACATTCTCCAGTGATCCATTGGGACTCTTTGCAAATCGCCCGGTGGAGTCCTCATTGCCTTCAGAACTGTATCAGGACACCTCTGGTCCAACGTGTAACACTGGCACAGACTGATATGTTACTACCGGCCCCTATGAAGAATTCTTAGATGTATTTTCAAAGGAAAAAGCAGAGATCCTGCCACAACATCGCCCATTCGACTGTGCGATAGAGCTTTTGCCCTGAATAACACCACCCCGAGGCAGGGTGTATTCCTTATCTCGACCTGAGACCCAGGCAATGTCAGAATATATCACTGAGAACCTTGCCAAGGGGTTCATCCGTCCCTCCAAGCCCCCTGCCGGGGCGGGATTCTTTTTCCTAAGGAAAAAGGATGGGTCCCTGAGACCTTGTATTGATTACCAGGGGTTAAATACCATTACCAAGAAAGACCGCTACCCACTTCCGTTAATCCCCAAACTCCTGGACAAACTTCAGGGAGCCAGAGTTTTCACCAAATTGGATTTAAGAGGGGCATACAATCTGGTCTGGATCCATCCCGGGAATGAATGGAAGACAGCCTTTAATACCCGGGACAGGCACTGAGTACTTGCTAATGCCTTTTGGCTTATGTAATGCGCCAGCAGTCTTCCAGCACTTATTGAATGAAATACTTCGCGAGATGTTGTATTCTTCGGTAATCGTGTATTTAGATGATGTTCTCATTTACTCCCGGGACTTAACTTCTCACCGTCAACACGTCAAGCAAGTGCTGCAGATTCTCAGAGACACACAAACACGAAACAATCGTATCACTGGTCAATAATTCATGTAAATCAATCTAGCCAAGTATATGTAGGCCCCTCACTCTGAGGGTCTGTCAAATCATACAGACTCCTAAATAGGTATGGGGCCACCTTGCTTTAATTATAACATCGTTTTTGAAACTTTTTGAAATTTTTTGCCTTTTTTTAAAATGTCAAGCAGACTAATCAATGGTCAGCATTCAATCACCGCTTTTCATAGCACAAGGGTTTCAAAAGATACGAGAGGAACCGTCAATACTCATCTGCTCCCATATTTTGGTTGGTCTCCCTCTCCCCGACACGCGCGTGTTTCGAACCCGAAGTTCTGCCTCAGGGGGATATCCTTCTGTATCTGTTAATAAACGATTTGCCCAGCTTCAAAGTCGCAATTTGCCTTCTTCATTTTCTTGCTTCTTATAATTTCTTGGCATACAAGAAATTCTTGGCATACAAGAAATTTAAATACAAGGGCGGCGGGACGCGGCTGCTGAAAAATTAAGATACTTCAAAAGATGCCAAGAAATTATAAGAAGCAAGAAAATGAAGAAGGCAAATCGCGACTTTGAAGCTGGGCAAATCGTTTATTAACAGATACAGAAGGATATCCCCCTGAGGCAGAACTTCGGGTTCGAAACACGCGCGTGTCGGGGAGAGGGAGACCAACCAAAATATGGGAGCAGATGAGTATTGACGGTTCCTCTCGTATCTTTTGAAACCCTTGTGCTATGAAAAGCGGTGATTGAATGCTGACCATTGATTAGTCTGCTTGACATTTTAAAAAAAGGCAAAAAATTTCAAAAAGTTTCAAAAACGATGTTATAATTAAAGCAAGGTGGCCCCATACCTATTTAGGAGTCTGTATGATTTGACAGACCCTCAGAGTGAGGGGCCTACATATACTTGGCTAGATTGATTTACATGAATTATTGACCAGTGATACGATTGTTTCGTGTTTGTGTGTGCACAAGTAAGGTACGCTGGAATACAGTGGTGAACGGGTAGAAGTTTGTGATTGATTCTCAGAGACAACCATTTGTATGCAAAGCTGGAGAAGTGCATATTTGAACGGGACTCGTTGCTGTTTTTGGGATACATCATCTCCGCAACTGGGTTTCACATGGACCCGGAGAAGGTATCAGCCATTAGGTACTGGCCTCGTCCCATGGGCTTGAAGGCCCTACAATGCTTTTTAGGGTTCACAAACTTCTATAGACATTTCATACCTCAATATTCACGATTAGTAGCGCCACTGACTGCCCTGACCAAGAAGGGAGTGGATGCTCGAGTCTGGCCCAATGATGTTTGCCTGGCCTTCGAGAATCTCAAAGAGGCCTTCCTGCTTGAGACATGCTTACACCACCCAGATCCGCTTCGACCATTCATAGTAGAGGTGGACGTGTCCAATATAGCAGTCGGTGCGGTGCTATGCAAAAGCTCTAGTACTGGTTGACTACTACCTTGCTCATACTTCTCCAAGAAGTTTACCCCCACAGAGTGCAATTACAATATTGGGGACAAAGAACTGTTGGCCATCAAGCTGGCATTTGAAGAATGGAGACAGTGGCTGGAGGGAGCCAGCCATTCCATCTCAGTGTATACTGATCACAAAAACTTGGAGTTTCTATGCCAAGCTCAACGTTTAAACCCCAGGCAGGCTCGCTGGTCTCGGTTCTTCAATCGATTTGATTTTGTACTCAGATACCGACCAGCTTCTAAAAATGTCCAAGCGGATGCATTATCCCGCAACTCTATATTGGAGGAGAAAGACGACCCGCCACAGTACATCATAGATCCTGCCAAGATCAACGTGTCCAGCACCACGGTAACCGCTCTTGGGAGAGTGGTCGTTCCTCGCAGGGATCGCAAGAAGGTCTTAAGTTGGGCTCATGATTCTCTCACGGGCGGACATGTGGGTAGAGAGAGAACCCTCGACCTCAACCGCTACTACTGGTGGCCAAACGTGCGACAAGATGTTCGACTTTATGTGGATTCATGTTCTACATGTGCCAGGCAGAAGCCATTAAATGGCCGCCCCTGAGGCCTCTTACAACCCTTACCGGTGCCTGCAGAGCCCTGGACTCATATAGCCACTGACTTTGTGGTAGACCTGCCATCCTCCGAGGGGAACACAGTTTTTTGGGTCACAGTGGACCGCTTTTCTAAAATGGTTCACCTGGTTCCCCTGCCCAAGCTCCCGTCAGCTCCGAACTGGCTCTATTATTTTCACAACACATCGTTCGAGCCCACGGTCTCCCGCAAAGCATAGTATCTGACCGCGGGCTCCAGTTCACTGCCCGGTATTGGAGGGCACTATGCAAAAAGTTCGGAGTACAGTTAAACCTATCTACAGCCTTCCACCTTCAGAGCAATGGGCAGACAGAGCGAATGAATCACTCATTGAAGACCTTTCTCCGCAGCTTTGCAACAGAGAAACAGAACAACTGACAGCACTACTCCCATGGGCTGAGTTTTCTTATAACAATCACACCCACTCTGTTACCGGGAAATCCCCCTTTCAGATTGTTTTTGGATGACAACTCAGGCCTCCAGTCCCTGTGCCAATGCCTGTTTCCTCTCCGGCGGCTCAATCATCTGCCCTCCAGTTACATAACCTTTGGAGGACCATACAAGGAAAGCTCTCAACAGCGGCTAGTATGGCGCAGAAGGTGGCCGATCGACATCGGCGTCCTGCACCAGTTTTCCTACCTGTCGATAAAGTCTGATTGAGCACTAAGAATCTTCATCTGCGTGCACCGTCTCGGAAGTTGGTGGACCATTTCGTGTGACAGAAAGGATAGGCCTGGTGTCCTACAGACTTCACCTCCCATCCACAATGCGTATCCACTACGTTTTCCATGTATCTTTGCTGAAGCGAGTGGTGCTCTCCAGATTCCATCGTCCAGTACCTGACCATGTCTCTTCTCCAATACAGGACAATGCTACCTATCAAGTGCGTGAAGTACTAGAGGTCCGCTTTTATCATCGTCGTTGGGAGTACCTTTTGGCCTGGGAGGGGTGTGGTTTTGAGGACAACACCTGGGAGCCCGCTCGAAATATTCTGGATAAGTCCCTGCTACTCCAGTTTCACTAAGATAAACCTGGGAATCCGGGCCCTGTACAGAGGGGGCGTAAGAGGAGGGGTACTGTTGTGGCTCCGGTTGCGAGGGTCGCAACCGGACCCTTACCTTTTCCTTGCGAGGAGACGCTGGCTGGGCCGCAGATTCCCCGGGCCTGCTTGGGCCTACATCGTGGCATCCCCACGAGGGAGACGCCGCCGAACGCTGTGTTAACCCCTCCCTTTAGGCTCGTGTGCGCAGAGGGAACCCTTTTAAAGGGCCTCTGGTGCGAAAGCGGAGCCAGCCTCCTTGCTGACGTCAGATGCCGAGGGGGATTTAAACTCGGCGTCTGAGCCCAGATCCTCGCCTTGCAACGCAGTCGACTCGTCAGAGTGGAGAGTTGCTGTCCTGATCCTGCCTGCCTGATCCTGCCCGTCTGCCTGCCTGCCTGATCCTGCCTACCTGCCTGATCCTGCCTGCCTGCCTGCCTGATCCTGCCTGCCTGTTCAGCCTTCCAGTTCCAGTCCCTGGTTTGGAACCCATCTTCGGAGTGTCTTCTGGTCCTGATCCTGGTCTGTTCTCTCGTCCACGTCTTCAGCTGCCTGCCCTGATCCTGGTCTGTTCTCTCGTCTACGTCTTCAGCTGCCTGCCCTGAACCTGGTCTGTTCACTCGTTCACGTCTCTAGCCGCTCTCCTAAGTCCCAGCGGCCCGTGTCCCTATGGGCTCCTCCTGGGGGGACCGCGGGCTTTCAGGGCAAAGCCACCTAAGTCCCAGTGGTCCGGGCCTCCACAGGACTCTCCTGGAGAGGTCACGGACTTCCAGGGTGAAGATCGTCTGTCCTCAGCTGTGGCACCGCCTTCTGATGTATTCCATCAACAGAGACCTACTTATTCCCTTCTTAGCCGGTCGGACCAAGGATCCACCTTCTAATTCTCAACACTAAGACTGGTCAGGGAGGTGACTGGTGTGTGTGTGAGGAAGAGATACTAGTTAGGGAAGTTACTGGTCTGTGTGAGGCAGAGACTGGTTGTGGGCCCTAAGGAAGAGGACTGTGAGAACAGAGCTTCAGCAGCCCTTGCTGCTTCTGGTGAGTGCTATTGGCCTGCAAGGGACAGGAGTAGGAGAGTTTCTGGAAAGGGTAAGTAAAGGAGGCTTTTTAAGTTTATTTTTCTCGATTGACTGCCACTTTAATTATTGGGTATTATGGGATGTGTCTGCTGTTTTGAAATATTTTAATTATATTTGGACAATTTTTAATAATTATGAGTTTTTAATTGTTGGATGTTATTCTGTTCATCATCTGCTTTGTAGCATTTATTAGTATAGTTTTACAATTATTTCTAAGTGGGTATCTATCATTAGCAGCTTGGCTTGCTCTGTTTTCCTAATAGGAGGTGTATTAGTGTTTAGAGCCTGGTTACATATTTGTAGTGGTAAATTACTGTCTTTTCATAAGGAGGGGTATTGTGCTTGCCAGTAAAGAGAGTTTGTTTTGCTTTTACTGAGATGTCATCAGAACCAAAATATCTTTTTTTGTATGGTGAACTGTATGGGTAATGCCCTAGTTCTGCTCTGCACCCATTTTAGGGGGCCGAAGGGGTTCCTGAGGATGCAGAATGTATATTTACATTTTGCCTCATGACAGTCACATGTTCAGTGTGTCTTGTATGTGAGAACCATCTGTAAGGTGTGTCCCGGCCGAAAAAAGGTTGAGAACCCCTGGTATAGAGTATCTATAATTCTAACAATTAAACAGGTGCCAACAAAATACTGTAACATAGCTTCATAACAAATATTATTTGGTGGGTGTTACAGTCATGTCCAGTTTTCTCTGTGTCAGCTATAAGATAAAGTACTACTTAACTAGTTCTTTGTTGTTTAAAAATAAAAAGAGAATTAGAATATAAAAATGAGAAACACACGCATTAAGAAAAAAGGTGTGTGTGCGTGGGAGTTTGACTGACCGCGACCAACATTTCCCTGGGGGCCCCTCTCCTTTCTCTTTGTGGTATGCTTGCTTAAATAGCCATGTTTTTAAACTTTTTCTGAACTTTTTATCCCATGCCCACAGAGCACATGGGCATGGGATAATCACAGAGGACCCCCAGTGGTGAGACGATGGAAATGAAGAAATGGGGTAACCTGTGGTGATTTTAGTATAACATTTCTGCACAGGGGTAACCTGCATGGTGCCGCAGTTACAACCCTAAACATTTTCTTGGAAAAACCGGATGGCCATTTCAGATGCTTTTGTACTGTCATATACAATGTTACTCAAATGAATTACACATCACCAAAAGTGAAGAGTAAAATGCAAGAATGCAGAGTCCCTTTCCCATACTCTCTCAGTGCATATACACATCTTGGAAATATTAGTTTTCATCAATTTATAAAATCCCAATACAGGTTTAGTGAAAAACCATTGTAATATCCAGTAAAGTTTTCAAGTCTGTTCCACTAGAGATGATATAATGTTGTAACAGGAATTGTATTGTTGGGCAGGAAGATTGAAAATCAGTTTGTAAATCAGAAAACTTCTTAAACGTCCCATGAAGGAACAACTGCCCCAAAGACCAGGTGCCACAGTCTAGGCATATTACCCAAATAGGAGCAGACTTACTTATTTATTTTCAAAAGGGAATTAAACCAAAGCAGAATTTGGTTGGAAATCCCTATCTTAGGGCCTCATTTTCCAAGCAGTTTACTGTGTGCGATAAATTCGCAAATCACGTTAACAGCTGTTAATGCGAAAGCAAAGTAGTAATTTGGTATTCAGGGGGCAGAGTTGGGGTGGAGCATATGTAAAGTGGGAACCAGTGTATCATGTGTGGCAAAACAGCCACAGTGTTAGCACGGCTGCTAATAACTACAACCCTCAAATTTGTGTTATGGATTGCAGGCTCGGGGGAGAGAGAGAGAAAGAGAGAGAGAGAGAGAGCAAGCCTTACTATAGTGCCTATGCCCTAGACAGGTATTTTAATCCCTATGGGAGGGCCACCTACTAACTCGGGGTGGGGATTAGGTATGAGCGTCGGGGGTTGGGGCCACTTTCGCATTCCACATGAGACCTACGGAAAGAACAGTGGTCTCTAGTGAAGATTTGCTGGCCGTCGGAGTGAGGAAACTCACTCCAAGAGGAGATTTGGGCAACGTTCTCTCCACCTAGCTTGCTGGACACTCTACCTGGGCAACAACAAGCTAGGTGGAGAGAATGTAGCCCAAATCTCTTCTTGGAGTGAGTTTCCTCACTCCGACGGCCAGCAAATGTTCACTAGAGACCACTGTTCTTTCCGTAGGTCTCATGTGGAATGCGAAAGTGGCCCCCAACCCCCGACGCTCATACCTAATCCCCACCCCGAGTTAGTAGGTGGCCCTCCCATAGGGATTAAAATACCTGTCTAGGGGATAGACACTATAGTAAGTCTCTCTCTCTCTCTCTCCCTCTCTCTCTCTCTCTCTCTCTCTCTCTCTCTCTCTCTCTCTCTCTCTCTCTCTCTCTCTCTCTCTCTCTCTCTCTCTCTCTCTCTCTCTCTCTCTCTCTCTCTCAACTATTGTGGCCTGTGATGAAACACCCAAAGAATCATCATACACTGGGAAAATATTGTGCTAATGTTTTGGTGAAAACATTGCCGCACACGATGTTTCCCCACTGCACAAAAGAAGCCTCATTTGCATTGCTAACGCCCCCTAATGCGTTACCAATGCGATATTGGAAAATGAGGCCCTTAGTTTTAAAAATGGAAAATGCCCACACTGTGGCATGTATCACCTGGTTATGAACTAAACGTTTTGCTATAACCAGCTTGTTAAGTTGGTACGCAATACCGATACTTTTAAAACGTTGTTTTTAAAAGTGTTTGATCAAAATATTGTTCTTAAAAAAGCCAGCTGTTTCAATCCTCTCTGACTTTGTTACGCGATGTTTTAAGCCAATTGAAGTGGCTTGAAAGCCCCTGAGGCAGCTCTTTGAGCGAAACTCGGCTAGAGTCGTGCAAGCTTCAATAAAATCTTGTTTATACCGATCCATCTACCTGTGTTTGCTGCTGACACCTAAATATTTAGACAATTTCAATTTACAGAGCACAATTTTTGGAGATTTTCTTTTCAAAAGGAAACAAATAAAAATAGTTTCCAATTTCTTATATACACTCTTATCCAAGGTGAGTGGGCGCATATTTAAAATATAATTAATTTTCGGTATGAGAACCTCACCAAGACTAATACGCCTCACCAGCAAACACTCGACACAGTAGCTGTATATATTGTACACTGTATATATTGTTTATGTGTATATAATTAACTTCTTCTATCTCTCTTTAATTCCTCCACCCCAGTTCAATAGCCCTTGTTAATTGTAACTGCATCGCTTCATCACGTTTATTGATGTTCGTTGTTTGTATTCATCGCACCCCTGTTTTTTATGTAAACCGGCATACATTTTTCATGAATGCCGGTTTACATGAATGCGAAAAACCTTAAATAAATAAAAATAAATAAAAATATAAGGGGGATCAGCAAAGGACAAAATCAGGGAAAACATATATTCTACATTTTGAGATATTGTACAAGAGACTGTACTGGAAAATCAAACACCATGGTATTTAATCCCTACATCCGACCATCGAATGGGTTAATAACCTGACTCTCCCAGAGCTGTAACAAGGGACAAACTTCAACAAATTAAACTTATAACCAGAAATGATTGAGAAGACCACAATCACTGACATCATACAGGGAAGGGACCATGCACACATATGGAAATTTTACTTCCAAGCCATTAATATGCATTGCAATCAGGACAGGATTGTTGGTGAATAGTCAGGATCCTTCCCTGATTTTTATACTACAATAATTTTGCCTCTAAAAATGAACCTGTAGAAAACAATATCAAACAATACCTATAATTTTGGTGCAGAATTGGAGAGAAGGTCTTATAAAACTCAATGGAAATACCATCCATTCACTGAGCCTTTTTGCAGGCAAAATTCTTGATTGTCAGGGATAGTTATTCCAAGGTAAAGTATTTTTCCAAAAAGTCTCTATCCCCATCAGAAAAGTTTGTACCTTTAGGAAAGTCCAAAACTTCAAATACCCTTTCCTTGGAGTATTCTACATCAGAGGAATTTAAAGAAGAAGAAGAATCCATGAAACACTTTAAGATAGCGTCATCTAACATCACAATGGATCCTGTAGAAAATGTCAATGACTTAATTCATTCCCTGGGTCTCCTACCTTTAATATATTGGGCTAATAAATGTCCAGATATTGTTGGACCTGTAATATATCACCTTATGAGAAAACATAATAACTCCCACTTGCTGACTCAAAATATTCTAAAATTGGTATTTCAATTTGGTTTTGTGTAAGGGCAGTAGGAGAGAATTATCATGATTCTGAATATGTTTGTTTTCCAATTGTGAAACATTCCTTTCCAAAGTGTCCAGTTGTACTCTCCTATCCTTATATTTCTCCATACGATAGTTAATAAAGTCCCCTCTAAATACCACCTTAAAAGCATCCCACCGGATGGATAGTGAGGTATCTTCTGTGTGACTGAAAGTAAAATAATCCACACAACTCCTATGGATAACAGGAATGACATCATCTTCTAATAATAAGCCTGTATTATTCCTTCATTTCTTCTTTTGCCAATAAAGTGTATGAATTGCAAACTTAAATAGTGCAGATTTTATATGTACAATTGCACATGAGTATTTACCTTTCAAACTGACTTTAATTACCTTTACCAATATTGGATGTGAAGTTTTAATTCCATCCCATAATCTTAGATACTCAGGGCTGGTGCCAGGATTACCTCCCTCATCTTCAGCTTCATCCAGAGTCTAATGAAACCTTTAATCCTCTCTGGGGAAGACTGTGTGTACATTATCTTTGTTTATTTATCCATTCATGTGCATTCGAGACTTCCTGCCTTTCTTTCCCTTGGGTCATCCTAGGTACTAGTTGTCGTTAACCATTAATAGACCTTCTTGCCATTTTGGGTTTGAGATACATAAAGCACATGGGCATGGGATAAACACAGATGATCCCCCGTGGATAGAAGATGGAAATGGAGTAAACAGTGCTGGATTTGGTGTACAATTTCTGCATGGGATGAATCTGTTTGGTGCAGTCATTAAAACAAACATTTTCCTGGGCAGCTTGGATGGACCATTTGGGTGTTTATCTGCCTTCATTTACTATAAGAACATAAGAACATTCTAATACGAACAACAGGAAACCCTGGTACACCCCCCAGCTAA
The DNA here is from genome assembly GCF_901001135.1 of Rhinatrema bivittatum. Classification (NCBI taxonomy): domain Eukaryota; kingdom Metazoa; phylum Chordata; class Amphibia; order Gymnophiona; family Rhinatrematidae; genus Rhinatrema; species Rhinatrema bivittatum. Next base: position 827,162,300 of record NC_042615.1, read on the forward strand.
AATCCCTGAAACAAGAAATCAGAAGACTCGAACATACATGGCGAAAAAAACCCGTCCCACACCGAATCTGGAAGCTTACAAATCTCGCATGCACCGCTACAGGATATCCATCCTTCAAACAAAGAGGGATTTCTTCTCACAGAAAATACACCCACTTCATCTTTGACCCTAAAGCTTTATTCTCCCTTGTTTCATCTCTCACTAAACCCACTCCCACGACGATCCCAGACGACCAAGCGGCCAGCAAAGCCTCAGAGTTAGCCACATATTTCAAGAAAAAAATCATTGATTTGATAAGACCTCTAAAAGCCAACAACGTTCCTCCACCGCCACCAACCCAAGACTCTCAATATCAACAGAACACCAGTCTTGAAACGTTCGAACCGACATCATCCTTAGAAATTGAAACAATCCTGAAGAAGATAAAACCTGCCTCTCACCCCACAGATGCGATACCCGCCAACTTACTCATTGCCAGCTATAAAATCTTCGCCAAACCTATTGCAGATATTATTAACTGCTCACTTATGCAAGGCTCAGTACCTGACCAGTTGAAACTCGCAATCCTAAAACCTCTCCTGAAAAAACCCAATTTGTCTCCAGATGACCCATCTAACTATCGCCCTATCGCTAAAATCCCCTTCATTTCAAAAATCTTAGAAAAAATTGTCAACCAGCAACTCACAGAATACTTAGAAGATAACAAAATACTAGCCCTTTCTCAGTTCGGCTTCCGAAAAACCCGAAATACAGAATCTCTGCTAATCTCCCTGATGGACACAATCTTACTGAATCTAGAAAAAAAACAACCTGGCTTACTTATCCTCCTCGACTTATCAGCCGCATTTGACACGGTAAACCACACAATGCTTCTGGACAGGCTAACAGACATCGGCATCAAAGGCACTGCTCTCAGTTGGTTCAAATCGTTTCTACATAACAGAGTTTATAAGGTCAGAGTCAACAACGAAGAATCACACCCAGTTTCCTCATCCCTGGGAGTCCCTCAAGGCATTTCCCTATCCCCCACCCTCTTCAACATTTATCTACTACCACTCTGCCAGCTTCTCTCCAAACTAAAATTAACCCACTATATCTACGCAGACGACGTACAAATATTCATCCCGGTGACGGAAACTCTTCAAAAAACACTAGAATTCTGGAACAATTGCCTCCAAACCATCAACAACCTACTCAAGAGTCTTAACCTGATCCTTAAGTCTAACAAAACAGAAATACTACTTGTCACACAAGACAGTAACCAGGATACGTCTAACTTACCCACTAATATTAAACTATCCTTCTCTTCTCAAGTCAGAAACCTCGGAGTCATCATGGACAATCAACTAAACCTTAAGAGATTCATTAATAATACCATGAAGGACGGATTCTACAAATTACAAGTGCTAAAATGACTCAGACCACTCCTCCATTTCCAAGACTACCGGGCAGTTCTCCAAGCAATTATTTTCTCAAAAATCGACTACTGTAACTCCCTCCTACTTGGCCTCCCAATCAACACAATAAAACCTTTACAAATGCTCCAAAACGCCTCAGCCAGAATTTTAACGAAATCCAACAAAAGAAATCATATTACCCCCATCTTGAAAAACCTACACTGGCTCCCAATCAAGTTCAGAATTTCCTACAAAGTACTAACAATCATAAATCCATACATAAGCTCATTCCTCTGGAACTCAATACCCCTCTGCAGCCACATATACCCTCCATACCGGTGAGAACAGCCTATAAAGATACTCTCCTCGCCCCAACCATCAAATCCTCATTAAATAAACTCACTCTATCCACAGCAGGACCCACGCAATGGAACTCTCTACCTCCAGACCTCCGGAAAGAAACTTGCCCTATCGTCTTTAAGAAGAGACTCAAAACTTGGCTATTCGAACAAGCCTTCTACCCACACCAATAATTGTACTCTAAATCTCTTCAAATTTATGCACCTTGGAACGTATCTACTGTACAGTCAGCCAGATCATATCGAAATACTACATTATTTATTATAACTTCTTGTTAGTTAACCCCCATTTACTTAATCCAAGTTTATCCTCCTGTTCGATGTAATTGCACTCTGTCGTGCATGTTTAATTGTTACAATGTAAACCGAATTGATAAGTAACATTTGCTACATGAATTTCGGTATATAAAAATGTTAAATAAATAAATAAATAAATAAATAAATAAATAAATAAATTATCTTTGTTTATTTATCCATTCATGTGCATTCGAGACTTCCTGCCTTTCTTTCCCTTGGGTCATCCTAGGTACTAGTTGTCGTTAACCATTAATAGACCTTCTTGCCATTTTGGGTTTGAGATACATAAAGCACATGGGCATGGGATAAACACAGATGATCCCCCGTGGATAGAAGATGGAAATGAGGAAATGGAGTAAACAGTGCTGGATTTGGTGTACAATTTCTGCATGGGATGAATCTGTTTGGTGCAGTCATTAAAACAAACATTTTCCTGGGCAGCTTGGATGGACCATTTGGGTGTTTATCTGCCTTCATTTACTATAAGAACATAAGAATATAAGAAATTGCCATGCTGGGTCAGACCAAGGGTCCATCAAGCCCAGCATCCTGTTTCCAACAGAGGCCAAACCAGGCCACAAGAACCTGGCAATTACCCAGACACTAAGAAGATCCCATGCCACTGGTGCAATTAATAGCAGTGGCTATTCCCTAAGGGGCAGATTTTAAAAAATTGCGCGAACGCGTACTTTTGTTCGCGCAGCAGGCACGAACAAAAGTACGCTGGATTTTATAAGATACGCGCGTAGCCGCGCGTATCTTATAAAATCCAGGGTCGGCGCGCGCAAGGGGGTGCACATTTGTGCAACCTGCGCGCGCCGAGCCCAGCGCGCACTGCCTGTTCCCGCCGAGGCCGCTCCGATTTCGGAGCGGCCTCGGAGGGAACTTTCCTTCGCCCTCCCCCCACCTACCCCTCCCTTCCCCTCCCTAACCCCACCCCCCCGGCCCCTATCTATACCCCCCTTACCTTTGTCGGCAAACTTACGCCTGCTGAAAGCAGGCGTAACTTTGCGCGCATCGCCGGTAGCCCCACTCCGTTCTCCGGTCCCGGGGGCTGGTCTGGAGGCCTCGACCACGCCACCGGGCCGGCGCCACGCCCCCAGGCCCACCCCCAAAACGCCGGGGCCTGCCCCCGAAACGCAGCGTCGTTTCGGGAACGCCCCCGGACACGCCCCCTCCCTCCCCTTTTCAAAAGCCCCGGGACTTACACGCGTCCCGGGGCTTTACGCGCGCCGGCGGCCTATGCAAAATAGGCGTGCCGGCGCGCGGGCCTTTGAAAATCCGCCCCTAAATAAACTTGATTAATAGCTGTTAATGGGCTTCTCCTCCAAGAACTTATCCAAACCTTTTTTGAACCCAGGTACACTAACTGCACTAACCACATCCTCTGGCAAACAAATTCCAGAGCTTTATTGTACATTGAGTGTAAAATAATTTTCTCTGATTAGTCTTAAATGTGCTACTTGCTAACTTCATGGAATGCCCCCTAGTCCTTCTATTATTTGAAAGTGTAAATAACCGATTCACATCTACTTGTTCAAGACCTCTCATGATCTTAAAGACCTCTATCATATCCCCCCTCAGCTGTCTCTTCTCCAAGCTGAACAGCCCCAACCTCTTCAGCCTTTCCTCATAGGGGAGCTGTTCCATCCCCTTTATCATTTTGGTTGCCCTTCTCTGTACCTTCTCCATCGCAACTATATCTTTTTTGAGATGCAGCGACCAGAATTGTACACAGTATTCCAGGTGTGGTCTCACCATGGAGCGATATAGAGGCATTATGACATTTTCTGTTTTATTAACCATTCCCTTCCTAATAATTCCTAACATTCTGTTTGCTTTTTTGACTGCTGCAGCACACTGAGCCGACGATTTTAAAGTATTATCCACTATGATGCCTAGATCTTTTTCCTGGGTTGGAGCTCCTAATATGGAACCTAACATCGTGTTATTTTTCCCTATATGCAACACCTTGCACTTGTCCACATTTAATTTCATCTGCCATTTGGATGCCCAATTTTCCAGTCTCACAAGGTCTTCCTGCAATTTATCACAATGTGCTTGTGATTTAACTACTCTCAATAATTTTGTTTCATCCGCAAATTTGATTATCTCACTCGGCGTATTCCTTTCAAATAATTTATATATATATATATATATATTGAAAAGCACCGGTCCAAGTACAGATCCCTGAGGCACTCCACTGTTCACCCTTTTCCACTGAGAAAATTGACCATTTAATCCTACTCTCTGTTTCCTGTCTTTTAGCCAGTTTGTAATCCACGAAAGGACATCGCCTCCTATCCCATGACTTTTTAGTTTTCTTAGAAGCCTCTCATGAGGGACTTTGTCAAACGCCTTCTGAAAATCCAAATACACTTCATCTACCGGTTCACCTTTATCCACATGTTTATTAACCCCTTCAAAAAAATGAAGCAGATTTGTTAGGCAAGACTTTCCTATTTGTTAAGCAAGACTTCCCTATTTTGTTCCCTATGTTACTCAACTGTATTATGCAGAGAGGAAAACCACTCAGGACACGAAGCATGGAACTTATTATCAGACCAGGACGGAAATACAGAGAATCCTAAATACTTTTAGACAGCTGGATGGTCTCCATACAGAAAAGGGCATTACCTGCTGCCATTTTTCATTTCTCAAAAAGCCTAGAGTTGATTGGCATTGGCCATTCTTCAGTGGTGTCCTAGGTTGTGTGAAAGCTTATAACATAAAAGCAAAAGATGCACCATGCTGAGTCAGACCAGAAGAATATTATGCTCAAAATCCTGTCTCCAACAATACCAACCCATCTAGGTCACAAGCACCCAGCAGAATCCATAGATTGATTCCTTCTTCCTCACTCTCATGGATAAATGATGGCTTTCTCAAGTTTGCCTGGATTATAAAGGTTTATGGAATATTCCTTCAGGAACTTATATAACCTTGTTTAAACCCTGCTATGCTAGATGTTTTTACCACATTAACAAATTTCACAGCTTGATTCTGGATTATATATAAATGTATTACTTTGTTTTAAATGTAAGTATTAGTTTCATGATTTGTCCCTTAGTTTTTGTACTATTTAACATAAGAACATAAGATATGCCATACTGGGTCAGACCAAGTGTCCATCAAGCCCAGCATTCTGTTTCCAAGAGTGGCCAATCCAGGCCATAAGAACCTAGCAAGTACCCAAATACTGGATAAATAAGCTTCTATTGCTTATTAATTACCATAATATCTGTTTATGGATTTTCCCTCTAGGAACATACCCAAACCTTTTTGAAACCCAGTTACAGTAACTGCTGTAACCACATCCTCTGGCAATGAATTCCAGAGCTTAACTATGCACTGAGTGAAAAATATTTTTTTCAATTTGTTTTAAATGAGCTACTTGCTAACTTCATGAAGTGCCCTCGGTCCTTCTATTATCTGAGAGAGTAAATAACCAATTTACATTAACTTGTTCATGTTATTTCATTATTTTGTAGACATCTAGCAAATCCCCCCTCAGTTGTCTCTTCTCCAAGCTGAACAGCCCTAACTTCTTTAGGCTTTCCTCATAGGGCAGCTGTTTATGTCACTTACCATTTTAGTTGCCCATCTCTGCACTTTCTCCAGTGCAGCTAAATCCTTTTTGAGATGCAGACCAGAATTTCACACAGTAAACAAGGTGTGGTCTCACCATGGAGTGAAACAGAGACATTATGAGATTTATTTATGTATTTATGTTTTTATTTATTTATTTGAATGCTTTTATATACCGAAGTTTAGCTAGCTGCCTTCACTCCGGTTTACAGATAAAACAACTTAATACATTTTGGAAACAACTGATTTCAAACAGTTAAGGAACAACAAGAATTAATTCAAACTTATATAATTTATATCAACTTTTTTTAAGCAACGTAGGGTGCCTTATGGTTCATATTCCGAATTATGTAAAATCTGGAAGAAACGAGTACAACTCAAGTTGAGCGTACGAATAATAATTTTAACTAATCCTGTGAATAGATAGGGCGGATTTTCAGAGCCCTGCTCGCGTAAATCCGCCCAAAACCGGGCGGATTTACGCGAGCAGGGCCCTGCGCGCCGGGAAGCCTATTTTACATAGGCCTCCCGGCGCGCGCAGAGCCCCGGGACTCGCGGAAGTCCCGGGGTTCTCGGAGGGGGCCGTGTCGGGGGCGTGTCGGGGGGCGGCCGGTCGTCGCGGCGTTTCGGGGGCGTGTCGGCAGCGTTTTGGGGGCGGGTACGGGGGCGTGGCTACGGCCCGGGGGCGTGGCCGCGCCCTCCGTACCCGCCCCCAGGTCGCGGCCCGGCGCGCAGGAGTCCCGCTCGCGCGCGGGGATTTACGCCTCCATCCGGGAGGCGTAAATCCCCCGACAAAGGTAGGATGGGGGTTTAGACAGGGCCGGGCGGGTGGGTTAGGTAGGGGAAGGGAGGGGAAGGTGAGGGGAGGGCAAAGGAAGTTCCCTTCTTGGCCGCTCCGATTTCGGAGCGGCCTAGGAGGGAACGGGGGTAGGCTGCGCGGCTCGGCGCGCGCAGGCTATACGAAATCGATAGCCTTGCGCGCGCCGATCCAGGATTTTAGCCGATACGCGCGACTACGCGCGTATCTACTAAAATCCAGCGTACTTTTGTTTGCGCCTGGAGCGCAAACAAAAGTAGGCTGTTCGCGCTCATCTGAAAATCTACCCCACAGAGTATTATCCTTGTCAGTGAATTAGAGAGTTGAACATTCTCAATAATAGTCTCGAGATTGTAATTATATAACCGACAGTGGTTATGTGTTAGTTATGTTACGTGTGGTTAACCAATTCCATCTTTGAAGGCTTGTCTGAAGAGCTATGGTTTGAGTTCTTTCATTCACACACCCGCAACCTTGGTTTTCTCCTTGACAACCAACTGTCCTTCAAACCCTACATCAAATCCCTCTTACGTGACTGCTACTTTAAACTACAAACTATCAAAAAACTCAGACCCCTCTGCACTTCTCAGATTTTCGCACAGTACTCCGGTCTATCATATTTTCCAAACTCGATTACTGTAATGCCCTCCTCCTCGGCCTCCCCTCCAACCACACCAAACCTTTGCAACTTCTACAGAATGCTGCAGCATGTATCCTTTGTAACACAAGAAAAAGAGACCACATCACACCAACCCTCATCGAGCTCCACTGGCTACCAATCCAATCACGTATCCTGTACAAAACAATATTCCTCATCCACAAGAGAATTACCAACGATAACCTACACTGACTCTGCCCCCCTCTCCTTCCTCGCTCCTCCACAAGACCCACCCATCCTGCCCTTCAAGGAACTCTCCGCACTCCCTCTATTAAACCCTACAAACTGTTCTCCACAATGAATAGGGCCTTTTCCCTCACCGGCCCCACTATTTGGAATTCCCTTCCTCCAGACCTGCGCACAGAAACATCCACCCCTAAATTAAAAAAGAAACTCAAAACATGGCTTTTTCTACAAGCTTACCCGTCTGCCAATCCTTCCTCATGATAGCTAACAGAACTCCTTATGCCTTTGTTCTCTGATTATTTCTTGTAAATGCTTGTAAATTTCTGTAAACTAGTTTTCCTCATTTGATTATTGTTTCTTGTTTCCCATGTTTAATTTCAGTTACCGTTCCATGTAAAGGCCTTTGCCTATTAGTTCTAAGTTAATTGTAAACCGATACGATGTGCAAACAGTTACCGGTATATAAAAAATGCCAAATAAATAAATACATACATACATAAATAAATAAATAAATAAATACATGTTTTGGTGTTGTTTTGTGAGCTTCGGTACTCAGGTAGTGAGTTCCAGAGTTTAGGTCCTGCTATGGAGATGGCTCTGTTTCGTACGTTGGATAGTTTAGCTAAAGGTAGTGATGGGATGTCTAGTTGTAATTTTCTTGCGGTTCGTGTAGTGCGTTGTGATCTGTGTTTCTGTATGATGTTGTTTAGGGAGGAGTTTTCTACTTTGTATATTGTGTTGTGTAGGATGGTTAGGATTTTGAATTAATTTGTTTTTTCTATGGGTAGCTAGTGCAGCCTGTTTAGTACAGGGTGATGTGGTCAGATTTTCTTTTGCTGGTGAGGACTCTGGCTGCCGTGTTCTGTAGTAATTGTAGTGGTTTTAATGTCGTTTTTGGAAGTCCTATCAGGAGTGAATTGCAGTAGTCGAAGCTAGGGAATATAAGTGATTGTAGGATGGTTCTGAAATCTTGGTGTTGTAGCAGTGGTTTTAGATGTTTGAAGATTTGAAGTTTGTGGAAGCCTTCTTTGATTTTCATTGAGATGTGCTTTTTGTAGTTGAGTTCAGTGTCTATCCATATTCCGAGGTCTTTTACGTTGTCTTTTAGTTGGATACAGATGTTGTCGATTTGTATGGAGTGGTTGATTTTTAATCCTGGGTTTTTTCTTTCTATCAGTATGCACTCTGTTTTGTTCATGTTTAGGCATAGCTTCAGGTGGTTTAGCATGTTTCTTATTGATTCAAGATGAGAGGCTGCTAGTATCAATGCATGTTCGATGGTGGAGGTTATTGGTATGAGGAGTTGGATATCATTGGCGTACATGTAGTATGTAACGCCTATACCTCCTCCATTTAAATTGTCATTCCCTTCTTAATAATTCCTAAAATTCTGTTTTCTTTTTTGATCACCACAGTACACTGTGACAATGATTTAAATATATTATCAATTATGATACCTAGATATCTTTCATGAGTGGTAACTCCTAAATAGAGCCTAACATTGTATAACTACAGCAAGAGTTATTTTTTCCTATATGGATCACTTTGCACTTATCCACATTACATTTCATCTACCATTTGGAAGCTGAATCATCCAATCTCATAAGGTCCTCCTGCAATTCATCACAATCTGCTTGAGATTTAACTACTCTGCATAATTTAGTGTCATCCGCAAATTTGATCACCCGACTCATCGTACCCCTTTCCAGATCATTTACAAATATATTGAAAGGCACTCCACTGTTTACCCTTTTCCACTGAGAAAACTGTCCATTTACTCCTACTCTCTGTTTCCTGTCTTTTAACCAGCTTGCAATCCACAAAAGGACATCACCTCCTATCCCATGACATTTTAGTTTTCTTAGAAGTCTCTCAAGTGGGACTTTGTCAAACGCCTTCTGAAAATCCAAAACACCACATCTACTGGTTAACCTTTGTCCACATGTTTATTCACCTCAATAAATGAAGGAGATTTGTGAGGCAAGACTTCCTTTTGGTAAATCCATGTTTGCTGTGTCCCCTCAAACAATGTCTATCTAAATGTTTTGTGATTTTATTCTTTATAACAGTTTCTATAATTTTTCCCGGAATTGAAGTCAGGCTCACCAGTCTATATTTCCAGGATCACCCCTGGATCTCTTTTTAAATATAGGAGTTATATTGGCCATATTCTAGTCTTCAGGTACGTCCGATGATTTTAATGATAGGTTACAAATAAATTGAAATAGGTCTGAAATTTAAGAACATGCCATACTGGGTCAGACCAAGGGTCCATCAAGCCCAGTATCCTGTTTCCAACAGTGGCCAATCCAGGCCATTAGAAACTGGCACGTACCCAAAAACTAAGTCTATTCCATGTTACCGTTTCTAGTAATAGCAGTGGCTATTTTCTAAGTCAACTTAATTAATAGCAGGTAATGGACTTCTTCTCCAAGAACTTATCCAATCCTTTTTTAAACACAGCTATACCAAATGCACTAACCACATCCTTTGGCAACAAATTCCAGAGTTTAATTCCAGGATGTTTTTTTGGCTAAAATAGCCTCTTTCACTTCACTTTTTAACAATGATGGAAATCGTTTTTCCTTCCTTCCACCTTTCTTAATGCGTGGAATACATATGGACTGTGCTTCTAAAATGATATTTTTTAACAATGTCCACACCTGTTGCACACTTATTACTTTGTAGCTGCACCTTTCTGTTTTTTTCTGTTTTTTTCTATTTTTCTCTTTTTATCAAATTTTCCCTTTTGAAAGTTTAATGCTAGATTTGTGGATTTCCTTACTATCCCCCTTACAGTCATTAATTCAAATTTGATCATATTATGACCTGTTATGGTTTCGAGGTGTTTGGTGGATTCTTAGGGGCAACAGTGGTATTGAATCCCACGGGGAGGAGCCTCACGGGGAACTGTAGCACCAGGCTAGACTAGATGCACAAAGAGAATATATCTTTATTATGCAGCTTCTAGTGTTTACCAGAGCTGGCAGAGTAGAGAGGAGATTCTTGTAGCGACAGTCTGGGATCCTCAGTGGAGGAGACCCATCCCGCAATGGTGGTATAAGGCTCCGATGCAGGTATTCAGTGAGGATCTGTAGGTGAGACAGACTGGAATATGTTATTACTCATTCTCTTGTAGCTGAAATGGTAAAGATCCCAGTAGGAAGAATAATTGTTAGCAGGCACCAGGATAGACAACACAAGCCCTCGAAGAGCGAGTACCCGGATTCAGGATAGGCACCTGGAAATAAGCAAAGAGCACCTGAGGAGTGGGTATCCAAGTTAGTAGAACCCCGGAGGGTATAGAGAGCTTCCAGCAGCAGCGAGAAGTGGCAGAGCAGCTTAGACCGAACAAGTTCAATCCTTGCTAACTCAATGGTGGTTAGCAAATGGGCAGGCTAAATAGTCGAAAGCAGTGACGTCACTCGAGGGGGACGCCCCCGAGGTTCGCGCCAACACTGCAATAAAGACACTAGAGATGTGAATCATGTGATCGATCGTCTTAACGATCGATTTTGGCTGGGGGGGGAGGGAATCGAATCGAAGCGGTTTTGTTTTTTTAAATATCGTGTAAATCGTAAATCAGGGGAGGGCGGGAAAACAGGCACACTAAAACAACCCTAAAACCCACCCCGACCCTTTAAAATAAATCCTCCACCCTCCCGAACACCCCCAAAATGTCTTAAATTACCTGGGATCCAGTGGAGGGTCCCGGTGTGATCTTCCACTCTCGGTCCACGGGTGTGTTGATAGAAATGGCGACGGCGCTACCTTTGCCCTGTCATATGACAGGGCAAAGGTAGCGCCGGCGCCATTTTGGTTCATGTCCCCCGAATTCACGAGCATAGGAGATCGCTCCCGGACCCCCACTGGACCCCCAGGGACTTTTGGCCAGCTTGGGGGGCCTCCTGACACCCACAAGACTTGCCAAACGTCCAGCGGGGGTCCGGGAATGTACCTCCTGCACTTGAATCGTGTTGCCGTATTGCAAAATGGCCATATGGCTGGCGCCATTTTGCAAAATGGCGCCGGCCATAGGGCAACACGATTCAAGTGCAAGGAGGTCGTTCCCGGACCCCCGCTGGACTTTTGGGCAAGTCTTGTGGGGGCCAGGAGGCCCCCCCAAGCTGGCCAAAAGTCCCTGGAGGTCCAGCGGGGGTCCGGGAATGACCTCCTGCACTCGAATCGTGTTGCCGTATGGCCGGCGCCATTTTGTAAAATGGCGCCGGTCATATGGCCATATTGCAAAATGGCACCGGCCGTACGGCAACACGATTCGAGTGCAGGAGGTCGTTCCCAGACCCCCGCTGGACCCCCAGGGACTTTTGGCCAGCTTGGGGAGTTTTGGTAAGTCTTGGGGGGATCAGGAGGGTGGGGGGTTTAAGTGTTTATTTAGGTTCAACGTATTCAACATAGCTATGTTGAATAAGTTGGAAGTCGTGATGCGTTGCGCATCAAACCTTTTTTTTCTCTTTTAAAAATATAAGTTGCGTTTTACATATGCGTTCAAAATGAATGCACACCCCTAGTGCGGCATCACATGGATGCGAAAGCCTGGCATGTGTCAAGAACAATTACTGTCCCTACTACGACGCCCGAGGGTTCGATGGTTGCTAGGGGGAGGTAATAAGAAAGGACCGGTAGACTCTTGGATGATGGAGGCATATTTAATAATGCACTACGGGATGCCATCTAGCATAGTAGGACAAGAAAGGCACAGG